>NW_001865054.1:702885-729471 GCF_000002865.3 Monosiga brevicollis MX1
AGGGGGGGGGGGGGGGGGAGGGGTGGGTGAGAGATGATGGTTGAAAGAAGCCAAACGAGCAGGATTGATCAAGGAGAAGACGGGATCGTCATATGAAATAGGTGACAAGACCGTGTGTGAAGATCTAGTTCGACAATGGACTCAATTGCAAGGGTAGGAGGGCAGACGAGCAGGGCGCCAAATCCCAACCCGTGGTTGCTGACAATCGCAGACCACGGTTGCTTCAACCAAGGGCATGGCTCAAGCCAGATACCACTTTTATGCAAAAAGCGAATGCGGCGCCCTACTGTCCCATACTCCCTCCCTCCCCATGCAATTTTTCCAATGCAGAAAAAGAAGAAAAAAAGATGAAGAGGTTCGGAGGTTTGGGAGGGAAGGGGTCGAAGACCGCAGATGCTGGAAGACTGCCTTCCCTTGCTGCAGTAGCTTCCACAAAACAAAACAAGAATCATGACTATACAGATATAACCTCTCATCGATGTAACAGGCACAAGGCGACAACACAGTTGACGCCGTGTACCAAAGTACAACAACAACACGGTCGACATGGTCGGCAAGGACTGGATGGGTTCTCTTTGCGAGAAGACAAAAGGAGAAACGAAAAGAAAAGGAACAAAAGGCAAGAAGAAGAAAACAGGAAGAAGAACCAAAGAGCAGACAATACGAGAGATCCAAGCGAGCATAAACAAACACACGGCGCACTACGCCCAATGTCCCAACCAACGAAACATGCCAGCAACGGCGTGCGGTCAAAGCACAAGTACATTATAAAGGGAGAACACCGACCACCGCTGTTGAAATGCTGAGGGTTACCGTACCTCTGAACGTCGGCTCGATTGGTAACTGCGGGCCGGAACTGTACCACGGGGTGCCGCCGAGGTCAAGCCGTCTGTAAATGTGGGAAGATTGAGGCCTGGCGGTGGTGCAACCCCGCGCGAAGTGCCTTGTTGTTGTAGCTGTTGTTGCTGTTGTTGTTGTTGTTGTAGCTGTTGTAGTTGTTGTTGTTGTTGTAGCTGATGCTGTTGTTGCTGCTGCTGTGGAGTAATCTGAGGACCTGCTGAAAGAAAAAGAAAGAGGACAAAAAAAAAGAGGCAAAAAGGCAATCAGAAGCGAGCCACAGACAACTTGTATTATAAAACACATGATGCAGAAAAAGAAAACCCCGTGACTGAGACATACCAGAACGACGGGTAGCGCTGCGTTCAAAAAGGTGAACCAGTCGACTTTGACCAGTCAGCTCAGAAGATTGGGCCTTTGATGAGGTAGGGGGCAAGAGGGCCGGGTCCTGTAGTAGGGGGTCGCTGGCACCCTCCGCCCAACCCAGCGTTGGGGCACTGACACCATTCACGTGCGGCTGGGGTCGATGAGTTGGGGGCATGGAGGTTCGTTGTGGGGCAGCACGGGATGCTGGGACAGGGGCGTTGGACCAAACTGTGGGAAAGAGCGATTGCATTTGTGCTGACCAGTCACTACGACCCGCGGTATGGGGGTCCATGTGCAGGGCAAACGGGTCCTGAGTGCCGTCGCTAACGGCCCATGGAAGTTGGCGGGCTTGATCTTGAGTCTCGCGGGCTTGTGTGGGGGCAGGCAGGACGGGGCGATTTGCAGCCATCTTGGGATGGAACAGTGAGCCCAGAGGAGGCAAACGCTCGTGAAAGGCAGGAGGATCATCAAATGAGGGCAGAGCGGATCGAGACAGCGGTTCTTGGCTGTGAAGGGATGGTTGAGCTTGTGCGTCGGCCTGCTCTTGGGCGCGAAGATGGGCTCGTGCTTGTTCGCGGGCCTGTGCCTGTGCCTGGGCTCGTGCTTGTGCTTCAGCTTGAGCTCGTGCTTGTGCTTCAGCTTGAGCTCGAGCGCGTAAGGCTTCGGCTTGAGCCTCAGCCTGAGCCTGGGCCTGGGCTTGTACATGAGCTTGAGCAGCCTGGGCCTGGGCTTCGGCTTGAGCTCGAGCCTGGGCCTGAGCCTGAGCCTGAGCCTGAGCCTGAGCCTGGGCTTGAGCCTGGGCTTCAGCTTCGGCTCGAGCCTGAGCTTCGGCCTGTTGCTGAGCTTGACGGCGCTGCTGCTTACGACTGGCTTGTGATTGCTGAGCCTGAGCGGCATCATCATCTGCATGGGATGCTGACGCAGTGCGTGAGGCCACTGATTCGATGGGCGGAAAGGCATCCTCAGACGGGCCGGGCGTGGAGGGAACGGGGGTTCCAAGACCACCGCCCCAGGCAGCATTCTGTGGAAGCGTGGGCTGGCCACCCTGAAGTGCAGGCGAAGTTCCGGGGGAGTTGAGACTGGCGGACTGCGCACGGTGGGGATTCACATTGACATCCTGTGTGTGGCGCCCAGCAATCATGTCTTCCTTGGTGTAGCTGACGGCCTCGTCGCCAAGTTCGTGAAGATACATGCAATCAGGATTTGTGCAGTCTTGACCGCGCAAGAAACTACTGCAGTACTTGGTTGTGCCCAAAGAAGCGCGGATGATCCGGTCATCCACAACGTTGCGGTCAATGTCGAGAACGCAACGACTTGCCGCTTCGGCCGTGGCAAAGGTCACATAAGCGCTAAAGCTGGGTGGTCCTTGCTGTGAGTACGGAGTTCGGTTGACAACTATTTTGAGAATTTTGCCGTATTTGCCAAAATAATCTGGTCGCTTCAACATGGCCTGCAAGGCAAAGACGTCGATGAGATGCATGCAAAAATGCTGACACATGAAAAAAGTTGTCGACACACCTCGTCGGCTAGTTTGGGCGGTAGACCAATAACATAGACCAGATTCTTTTGCACTACGCGAACGGAGCGCAGCTGCTTTCTGGATTCCACAATCTGTCGCTTGTGCTCCAATTTTTTCTGTCGTTTGGCTTCTCGCAGCCTGAGATCGATCAAGAGCCCAAGAGACGCATCACAACCATGAGGTGCTGGCTGGGCACCGAAAAGCATTGCCCGTTGCAAAAAGGTCCCTGAAGCTAGTGCAAGCCCCATACTTGGCATATTCATCCTTTGACACTGGATTATATTCAGCGGGCTCATCCTCATAGGGCTTGCGGCAAGCCGGACACAATCCATTCTCTTCGGTGCGAATTCGATGCCAACAGAAGCGGCAGATCTGAAAAAATCAAATGAAGCAATCAGGTCAGCCATTGTCGCGTGCCATCACATCAAAGCCCAACAACAGTAAGAGCATCCTAAGTCATGCTCTGACTCTTGGGGAGAAAAAAGAAATCCAACAAGGCAGGGCGAGGCGCACGCGATCACTGAAGCCCAAACGTACCTGATACTGACAAGAACACGGGTAAAAGTGCAAATCATCGAGCACCAATGGCTCCATGCACAAAGGGCACTGTGTAATGGCCGAGCAAGGACAGGGTGAGAAAGCTTTTGCCCGCGGATCAACGGTGTGAGAGCGAACTTGGGCGCAGCGGCCCAAGTCGGGACGAACAGGGTTCAACTCGGGATGAACAGGGTCGCCTGCGCCACCCCAACGGCCCCAACCCAACCACTGCCCCACAAATACACACACACACACACACACACACACACACACACACACACACACACACACACACACACACACACAAGGGTTGAATCAGCGACGGCGCTCACCTCATCGGCCTCATCGCTCGAATAGTCGTTGGCCATCGCGGTGGCTCAAGGTGTTCCGGACATATGGGCTTGTGAGTGAAAATGAGCCAGGTACGACGTGCCTGAAGCAAAGAGCAAACACGGCCTTGTGAGTGTTGGTACTTTGAGGCGCCATTGTCTGGGCACAAAAGGTCGAGTTCTCGGTCCAGTCGGCGCGCAAGGGGTCACGAGGTGGCGAGGAGACGGTCATATGAACTTGCTGGCTGTCTCACACTGAGGTTGATGCTGACACTTACCCTAGCTGAAAACCGTTGCTGCTCAGGGTGGCTCTGATAAATGCTACTTTTATCCGGCTCAGATTAAATCGAGGCGCTGCCGTTCCGATCAACACACAAAAACTATGCCCTTCGCTCTCGAAACCTGTGCTGAGCTGACTTCACGTGTGGCGACGTGAAAGGCGCTCTAAGCTTCTTCCTTGACGTGGGTGTGGCTCGACACTGCGGCTAGAGGTCGAGAGACAAGAGGTTGAGAGGGAGAAACGGACAGAGGGGTGGAGTGTGAGGGACAGAAGGTCAGAGAGATGGTATCGACCGCAAGTCTAAACAACAAAGAAACAAAGGTATAAGAAGAGAGTGTGCGGGATTGGCGCAGGCTCGGAGAGACTGAGTTGGTTGAAGGGGCTGAAGGAGAGGAATACTCACCAACTTGTCTCGCTTGTAGCACTAAGCAAGTATTAAAGTGTGATATCTGCCACACTGTCACGTATTTACAACCTGGTAAAGTGTGACGATGTTCACGTTTTGGCACAAAATGAGCGCGTGAAGGGGTCGGAACACTTGTTCTGAACCACAGGATAAGCGGGAGGTTTGAACCTGCAGCGACACTTTTTTTCCCTGCACAAAGACCACCAAGATGCAGAACGATCACGGCGAGGTTGTCGACATCTACCTGCCCCGCAAGTGGTACGTTGGCGCTGCCCTTTATAAGAAGGCAGCCGTTGTGATGAATGTGATGGCAGCTTTGTCTGCCCGGCTTTTGTCGTGCGCCCTGCTTGCTTGTTGTCCGTTTTGAGTGAAAAGCACTTGGCTTTCAAGCTGGCGCGCCAGCCAAGGCCTGGCTGGGCATGCTGGGTCCCGTGGTGTTCTCATGCTCCGCGGTTTTGCTATCTCTTATCGTTTCGTTTACGCCTGACAGCTCGGCCACCAACAACATCATTGGTGCCACCGACCACGCCGCTGTGCAGATCAACGTGGCCAAGGTATGTTGACTCGGCATGCTGACACATGCACAGCACAGCACAGCATAGCATGGCACAGCATAGCACGGCATAGTGCATCACTTTTCAACAACTCCAACGGAGCAGCATACGGCTTGTGAAGCGAGTGTCTCTTGAAAAGATGTGTCCATTACAAGTGCACAGGGGCTTGCTGGCGTAGAGTGCAACGCGCGTTTGCATGCGATGAACGGGCCTCGAGCCATAAGGTGTTTTGAGCATGCGTTTGAGGGGCTTGGTCAAGACAACTGTGAGCATTCTCGTGTCTGGTCCTCAAGTGCAAATTGGGGGGTCAATGATGCGCACTTTTGATGTCCGGGAAGCACGATTCAAGCCACAGTCCTTGATGGTGACCTGTCTTGTCTGTACATGAGTTTTCAGCCCACTTCAGCTGAGCCAACATGATTTCCACATGAACCACTAGAAACAAACGCGCATATCTGTTTGTTTGTTTTTCTCCACCGAAGTGCCACAGTCGTTGACTCGTCCTCACACGCCTCGGTTTGCTTGTGTGCCAGGTTGACCCCACCACTGGTGTCATGACCGCTGAGACCTACTCGTACGCCATCTGCGGCCCCGTCCGCAGCATGGTAGGTTATCGTGCCTAGAGTTATTTATATCCAGCTCCATACATTGTCTTCATTTTGGGATATGTTTTGCTCACGACGTAACTCGTCGGCCCTGGGACCCGCTCTGCCTTGATAGGGCGAGACCGATGACAGCCTCAACCGCCTGACCGACCGCGACGGTATCACCAAGAAGTGAGTTTGATGCCTTTTGCTGTTCTCGCGAGTGCTTCTGGCTTTTTTTTTTTTTTTTCTTTTTTTTTCTTCTTCTTCTTCTTCCTGTTCGTTATCGTGTACTCATTTGATTCTATTTGACGCCCCTTGCCTCTGCAGTGTCTATGTTGCCAACTAAGTCGGCCGCGCTAGCTGAGCTCGAGCACAGGCTTTTCAAGGCTTGAGTTTTTGTGTGTGGTTGTTGTTGGCGATGGAGGTCTTTTCCTGAACTGAATAGAGATATTCATTCTCGCATGCTTGCTCTCTCAACACCAAGCCAAATCCCGCCTCCGCCCATCCCGTTCATATCTGTTGGTCCATGGAGGTCGCAATGACTCAATGATCAATCCAGCAGCGCGGAACGTCCCATAATTTGCAGTGCGAGAAACAAGTGAGGGAACCCTTTCAAACTGCGGACAAGAGCAGTCAGTCATGTCCGCTGTTCACCTTCAGCCCCAATTTCTTCCTTACTGCTTTGTGCAGTAGGAGCAGATGTCAATGGGGTGGCCTTTTCCTGCTGCCATGATGTCGTTGGGACAGCCAGATGCCCACGGTGCTTGGACGACCTTCCCACTGGTCAGGATTCGGGGCAGAGGCCACAGTTGACGCATGCCCAGAGAGTCAAGACGCCAGATTATTATTCTTTTCCAGCGAGTGTGGCATCTTGGCAACACACTTTGACCACATCGCACCGTCCAAAAGGGACCCAAAGGCACATTTTGTGGCTTGGTCATCCATCCGGTGGCTTCTCAGCACGCCTCGCAAGCTTCGACCAGACGAACGCCTGTTCCTGTCGCCCTCCGAGGCCACCGTGGTCATCGCCATGACTGCCTTTCCCCGCTCGCACGCCGGCCTGCTGGGGCTCGTGTGTTGGGTGGCTGTGCTTCTGATCCGAGTTCAGGCTGGTCAGTCTTTAGCTTGCCCCCAGACCTGATGCGTACCCGATTTGAGTGAGCCGAAACGCTTGGCAACCAATCGGTCACGCTCACTCTTTGTCTCAACCAACCCCGGTGCATAGAGGAAGCCCGCGCCCTTTGCGGCCAGGACGGTATGTGGGCCGCCACTGCTGCTGGGCGGGACGCCACCCTGGATTGCCCCAGTAGCAGCGATGGCAATATCCTGCGACACTGTTGTGACGGCCAACAAGATGCGCTTGAAGACTGGTCTGGTCGTCGGTGTCATCCTGGTATCATTGACTGGCTGGCCCCGGATCGTCACGCATGCCGCTTCGCGCAGATTCAAGCTCTGGCTACCGCAGCCCCAACGCGCACTGCCACAGCAGCCGATCTACCTCAGTTTTTGCAGGACTTGCAAATTCCGACTTTTGCCCTTCGCGCCCGTGCTGGTCGCGCCGATCTTCGCGACGTTGTCGGCATCATAGAAACCCTCTTGGCCGTGGACGCCCCGGCCCACGACCAAGGCACGCTTCTGGTCACCGTGCACAAGCTAATGGCCGTCCTGACAACCAATCGAGATTTGGTTCAAGCTGACGTAGGTCTCCGTGCGATGACCCAGCGGAGCCGATCTTGGTTGGCGGTTTGGCTCGGCAAGACCGCGCACCACGATGCGCGTGGCGTTGAGCTTCCCCTCCACGATACAGGCATCAGTCTGCTGAATCTGACCCCGATCAACCCAGCCTCGTCCGACGGCGTCCGCCCCACCGTTGTGCAGGGTCTGACCGTGGAGTACGCCAGCACAACGCCTGACGACAACTCGAGCGTCGTGATGGGCGTTTGGGATCCAACCACGTTTGCAAGCGAGCCCGAGGCTTACCTGAGCCCTCTTGTGACTTTCTCTGCTCCCGGTGGTGCTGTGGAGCTCTTTTTGCCCTTTTCTGTGGCCGACGCTGCCGTACGGGCCTGGCGACAGGCGGGCCTGAGTGATGGTGCCACTAATTTAACCGTTGAATCGACCCCGCCCAGCGTTGCCCGTTTGCTGGTACATGACACCGCTGGCACCCCGACACTGCACCTTGATGTCACATGCCAGCAGTTGGAGGGTCCAGTCACGGGGAAATGCCAACTGCTGCGGCTCAACGCGACAGGTGCCGTTTGTGCCTGCCATGACACAGCCGCCGTGGCGCTTCTGGGCAGCCGTGTACACGCCTTTGGAAACCCGCTTGCATCGACGAGCGCCCCGCTCCAGCCCACGGCGCTCCCTGCCAACCGCAGTGTTTCGGCCGCCGGGCCCACCTGCGAGGACGTACCCGAACTCCAAGGGGCTGCCGTCTCGACAATCGCCAGCGCACTGGCGGTGGCAGGTGTACTACTGCTCGTGGCTCTACTTCTGGTGGGGTACATTGGCTGGCGGGATAGCCTGGGCTTACTTCAGTACAATCACATCAACATGCTCGTAGCCCTGATGCTGATTCTTGTGGGGCTCGCCCTTGGCCTGTTTCAGCCTGAGAACCACGACTCGGCATGTCAAGCGGCCACGGGCCTCGTTGCTGTGGGTGGGGCTAGTGCCCTGGCTTGGGTCCTGGCTCTACCTTTCGCCGCGAGCTTGGTGGCCAACGCCTTTGCTGAGGTGCCCGAGGCCATGCTGCGCTTCCGTCTCTTCCTGACATGTTGGCTCCTTCCTGTGGCGGTGATTGTGACCACGGCACTTGTCGCTCCAACAGTGTGGTGGACGCCGTCCTGTGGTGCAGCCCTGTGTTGGCCTGGAGGCGCCTCAACATATCTGGTGCGGGCGTGCGCTATCGTGATAGCCGTTTTGACACTGGTTGAGGTGGCCTACCTCCTCGTGCGCCGCCACCTAAGCTGCCGCTTGGGCCTGCTCTATGGCCTTTTGGCGCTATCTACATGTGCACAGCTGGGCCTGAGCGAGCACGTTGTGCACCATGATGATTTCAGTTGGGTCCTTACGCTTCTAGCAGCGTCTCTCGCCGTGACACCGGTATGTCATGGGACTGTGCCATCCCATTTCGGCGCGGTGTCAGCTCTCATCGCCGCTGTCAATGCTTTACCCTATTGCCCGCTTCGTTGGTGACTGTTGCTCCTGGTGTCTTCTCCCAGGCTTGTCTAGTAGTTTTGATTTGCACGGCCGACGCCACCGATGCCCAAACATTGGCCGAAGGGCCACTGCGCTGCTGTGCTGCGCCTGCGCCCCTGACCCCCTACAAGTTGCGATTGGAGGATCCTCGGGAATGGGCGAGCTCACCAAAGCGCCGCTCATCCGTGTCCACATTTGCCCTGCTGTCCCGCCTGCAGCAGCCTTCCCCCAGCACTCGGTATGTTTGCAACGATGGTCTGGTTTCGACTCGAACGGGTCTCCGAGCCTGACCATGAATCTGCCATGTGCCATGATATGAAAGGAGCCGGGATGGTAGCTGGTCACCTACTGGTAGCCAAGTGCAGCTGGTGATTCCACAGTGGAACAATGTGGACATTGGTGTGCAGCCGCTGAACCGCGATTTGACTACCAGCCCTTGCTGATTGAGCTGATGGTGTAAGTGTGATCACAACTCTTCGCGTGTATTCGTGTTTGTGTCGACTAGTTTGGCGACGTCGGGTTGATTTTTTTTTTTTTTTTTTTTTTTTTTTTTTTTTGATTTGCTTGTTGTACAACAAGCAGATTTCGCGTCAAGTATTCCTTGTGTGTGGGTGTACATAATATGAGAGAAGGGGCGCATCGATGTGGTGTTGTACGTCGACGCCATGAAGAGAAAATTATAAACGTCGGGCTATGGCCCCAGATGCAAATTTGACGTGTCTCTGGATTAGAATGAGCCTCTGGATTTGAATCCTAGCGCACAAACCTGGCGCGAGAAGAAAGTGGGACATTTGGGCGCCTTGGGCGCGCTGATTACGTAGTCAGAGGAAAAAGGAAAGAACAAACACACCGAACAAACAAAACCATAAAGACAAAAATAGGAAACACATTCAGCTCCAGCATCAAGCAATGGTTCCAAGGCAACGCCTCGCTGGCACTGACGTGAGCGCCAGCGCCAGTGTCAGCGACTCGCCGCCAAAAGCACATTCATAAACCAAGACCCGGGACAGGTTGTAGGTAATAAACGGCTCAGGAGCCGAAGCGGGCAAAAAGATCGTCCAGGTGGCGCTGGGATCTTGTGTGAGTGGCAATGCAGGTGTTGAAGACGTAGTAGACTAGGCATTTGTGCAGTGGCAAAGCAGGCAGTGCAGACATGGGGTGGCCCAAGGTGAGAGGCGAAGTTGATTGACACCATGAGACAGCAGGAGCGGAGGTCGGGCATCAACGCACTGCCAGGGACAAAGCACAGTGCGCCGAGAATGTAGAAGACAACACTGCCCACGACTACGTTGGGCAAGCATGAGCAAGGTAAGCGGGGCAGTCTTTGTGACACCGGACAGCAGAGCACCGAGAGTGGGGCGGGCGCGTGCAGCTGAGCACAGGCCTGAAAACATACCCTTGACCTTTTCTGCTTCGAGGGCAACGCCGGCCATGATCAGCACTGGCAAAAAAAAATGAATAAATAAAGTATTGAAAAACCGGTCAGTTGAAAAACCGGTCAGCATGGAACACACTGCGAAACTGGGTAGGCTGGAGACTGGCTGTTGTTAATCACCGGCAGAGGGCGAACCAAGGACTTTCTGGGTCGTTGCAAACAACACGCACCAAACCCGACGATGAGCATGGCATATGCGCCGACAATTTGTTTCCAGTAGCGCGCTGTGCGTGGGCTCTTGAAGCAGGGTCGGACGCTACAAGGGGCACGGGCCGCCCGGCAATGGATGAGCAATGATGATGAGGACCCAACGCTGCAGCGCCTGCACACAAAGTGGGATAGACGACAATCACTTTGGGAGGCGGAGCAGCCGTCTTTGCTGTTTTCTCATAGGCATACCAAAAAGGCAAGGTCTCGAGACGCAGGTCGCCATCGCCCGCATGAGAATCAAGGAGGTCGAAGTGGGCTTCTTCCTCGTCGGAGTCATAGAGTAAGCCCTCACGCAAAGAGACGTGGTTGGACGACGGTGGGGCGCCATGCACGTCCCGCTCAGGGGCATCAGCCTGAAACAAGTCCTCATCCTCACTGGCGTGGGATACTGCAAGCATTGTGTTGGTATCTGGACTTGAAACGCGGACTTCGACGTAGTGAGCCCGAGCCGAGGCCTCTTCCACGTCCATCCGGCACGTCTCGAATCAGCCACTCTCTGCTCCTCTCCCTGGCTTCAGCCACCACCACCACCACCATGTACACACACACACACGCACGCACACACGCACCCTGGGGCTGGACCAGTCACACACAATAGCGCCCCCGTCCCCGCAACCTCTCTCCCTCATCCACGCAGCGGCGCTCGTCGTTCTCGAGTGTCGTCGTTCTAAAAAGCAAAACACGTACTTTGCACACAAGAGACTTCCTCACGTTTCTCTACACAAACTCCTTCTAGCCGTGTTACTGTTGCTACGAAAGCTGGTCTATTAGATTCATAAACCCATCAGGCTTGCCAATGAAACAGCGAACTCAGTGAAACATACAGGACACGAACACAGTGACATGGGCGCAAAGAAAAGATGACATTCTTACATTCTTATACTGGGCACAAAGGCAAAAAAAGGGCAAAAAGAGTTAACTCCCCCACGGGGAATCGAACCCCGACCTTGACGGTGAGAGCGTCACATCATAGCCATTTGACTATGGGGGATGAGCTTGTCTACAACCCGTAAATATTACAATATATATGGCAAAACGTGAATCCTGCTTGATTTTGGACACTCTCACACACCCTCTCTCGCTCTCAATTCTCTCTCCCCTCTTTGTACGAAAAAAATAATTAGAGGGCGGTTCGGTGCGTCGTTCTTCTGCTCGTGTCGTGTCTCGATCGACTGGGTGTGTGACGCCGGTTGGCGGCGAATGCAGCGCGTTGTGGTTCTGTCAACTCATCAGGCTCGTTGCCACTGTATCTGCTTGTGCTTTGAATGGCAGGTTGGGCGCTCAAGTTGATGATTGATCAGTTAGTCCTTGCCCAGCAGCAAGATCGTCTCTTGGCACTGGGTTGCGTGGCGAGGACCAAGTTGGGAGCACTTTTGACTGGCTCAAGAGTGCCCCAATCGTGCTGGTGCAGCATGGCGGCCCTTGCTTCGGCTGTGGTCCGGTTTCCGTTGGCTTTTAACTGCCAGTTGTGCGGTGCGGCGCGTGAGTTGCCGCGTGGGGTCGTTGCGCCGTTGACGTTGGAGTTGACCTGCGCGCATCTTGGCGAGGCCTGTGTGCCACCACCCAGCCAGACTGCGTCGGCATCACTCCGTGGCAAACGCCACCGATCCAGCTCATCGGCCTCAAGCACTGGTGCACGCTCTGAGGACAAACCTGCCAATGTCGGTGTGATCGAGACTCGCTCACTGCCAACAATAGACGCCAACGTGCTCGTGACGGTGGGCAAAACAGAATGGCCCGGGCGTGTGATGGATATCAACGTTGAGCAACAGACCTGTCTGATCCGGTTTGCGGGATCTGGCAAAGGCTCTGAAACTTGGCACGAATTGGCTGATATCCAAGTCATTGGTGAAATGCAACGCAGTCGGCGGCGAGGCAGTTCTTAAACGGATGGGCTGGTTCAAGAGTAAGCCGCCATCGTTTCCATTTCTAGTTTAAGCGTGAGCCACCATCTTTGAGCTTCGACTGCCTCTGCTCGGCCGTTGCTTCCCTTGTTCTTGTCTTCTCAAGCAGAATAATAATGTTATAATCAAAATTCATGATCAAGAATGACTTGTTGAGCCGGCTGTTCTCCCTGCGCCGGCATTTACTCGTGCTCGGTGCCATGAGCTTTTTCACTTGCTCTGTCAGCCACTGACCGGCCCTGTGCAATAGCGAATGCTGGTGACATGACACCAAAAAGAGATTCAAATCGGCATGGGACTGCTTGAAGAACAGTTGTGGGTGGGTATACGCAGGTACACGACTCGCCGAAAAAGCCAGCATGGGAGCTTGAAAATTGAGAAAGGGGCTGCTCAAGAAAAGCACACAAGCAGGTACCCTGCATACAAGAGTTTGCACGTGAATTGATCAAGAAAAAGGAATAGGGATCTTGCTCAGCCAGCCACAGGCTGGTTCAATGCGGCAAATCTTAAGAAAAAGAAAAGACCTGGAGGTGGCGCGAAACAAAACGCGAGACACCAAGTGCACTGGCATTGGCATTGAAGACAGACAGACAGACAGACAGAGCCAAGACGCAACACGTGACCAGCATCTTGAGTCATGGAATCATGAGGACGACCCGGTCGGCTCCACTCGGGGGTACACGAAGCGGAATATCAGGCATCACCGCAGGTCCAGGCGGGAAACGAAAAAGCCACGCATGGTCATCTCTTGCTGCCTTGTCGCCTTCCATCGTGAGTCTCATTCATTTCAGGCACTTGAATAGTATTTGAGGGGCTCTTAGAGCGTAATCAGGCTGCAGGAGGACGGCAAAAAATGAGGGACAATGCAGACCATGTGCAGGCCAGCGATGGTAACAACGGCTCAACACCAATCCTCTTGGCAAGGAGCAACGCAAAACCACGTACTTGATGAGTGTAGGACGGGGCTCGGGGCCGGTGATGAGGCCTGTGTCGAGATACCGAAGAGTGAGCGCGAGAAAAAAGAAAAAAAAAACAGACGGACGAGCGCAGCCGCGAGTATTTTTGTCCGTACCGAGAAGAAGGATGGTGGGAACAAAGCCCCAGCGGAAGGCCACCTTGCCATACTCGATGGCCTCCTCCACGTTGGCGCGCACTTGAGGTGAAAGCTCCATATCGATAGTGAGGTGTGAGAACAAGTACCCGGAAAAAAAAAAAAAAAAATAGAAGAAGAAAAAGATAACGCGACTGCCACGAGTGTGTGTGTGTGTGTGTGTGTGAGCGTATGTGCTGTGTGTGTGTGTGTGTGTGTGTGAGCGCGCAAGGGCACTGTAACAAAAGAGTTTGCTTGCCAGCAAAATCTGGCGGCGAGAGTTTGATGTCAGACAAAAACTGGCTGGCGGTCAATGCCGTTGTGCCGTCTACATTTTGACCCATCTACGCACAGTTTGTGCGATCCTGGGAGAGAGGGGAAGAGTTGTTGGTTTTGGTTGCTCAACTCTCTCTCTCTCTCTCTCTGTTTGTTTGTGTTTTGCAGTTCGTTGTGCACATGTAGCAATGTTGACGTTGACATACACACAGCGCTCGGCATCATCATGACAAAAAAAGCTTTGGTTGATTGTCACACGATGCTTGCTTGAATGGCAGCCGGGTCTGGACGAGGATCGGGCCAGTTCTGGACGCGGAAAGAGCGACGCAGCGTCATTTGAAGCTCATTGTTCGTAACCGGGGCTGATTTCGAGCCAAGTCGACCGCCGTTTTTTGCAGGGGCCGAGAATTCACAAGCACACAAACACACACAATCCGAGCAAAAATTTCCAAATTTCATACGCACGGGCTCACACACTCACACACATCCACACATCACACACACACATCCTCCCCACATACCACTAAATTACCTTTATAAATTCCACACCTATCCTCCCAACCAGCCACACGTTCAACCCCACCTGCCCGCAGCAGCACAACACCACCAAGTCTCAGCTAAAACAGCGATAGCGGTGGGCCAACACCCTCCCTCTCTCTCTCTCTCTCTCTCTCTCTCTCTCTCTCTCTCTCTCTCTCTCTCTCTCTCTGTCTCTCCTCACATCTCTCTCTCTCTCTCTCTCTCTCTCTCTCTCTCTCTCTCTCTCTCTCTCTCTCTCTCTCTCTCTCTCTCTCTCTCTGGTGTCTCGTGGCTCGTGTCTCTCTCTCCAGGGCACGGGCTGTTGGGCAACGCCGTGAGTGGCATTTTACGTTGTTGACTCGGAGGTTTTGACTGTTGTTGTTGTTGTTGTTGAAGCTGTTCTTGAGACCGTTAGTATGGCTGCCAGCCAGCGTAGCGACCCGAGCTCGATCAATGTCCTTCTGATGGAGAAGATCTCCACCGAGGCCGTCAAAACTTTTCAGGCTGAAGGTTTTACTGTTCGCCAAGCGGTACGTACACGACCCTCCATCGCTGGCGCTGGCGCTGCGCTGCACACGTTTGAATGACGGGCCTCAAGAGGCCCGAGCTACAAATATGCTTCCCCTTCACCTCTCCTAGCACACTGTCACTGGCCCGGCTCGCCGCCAGTTTCTCTGACACGTCCATCTGATGCGCCATATTCCAGGTCAAGTACTCGGAGGAAGAGCTTGTCGAGGCCATCAAGGATGTGCACATTATTGGCGTTCGCTCCAAGACCAAGCTTCCCGCCCGTGTTCTCGATGCGGCAACCAAGCTCACGGCCATCGGCTGCTTTTGCATCGGCACTGATCAGGTAGCTAGCGACCCCAGGCTGGTCCAGCGCGCCCACTCCGCACCGCGCCGCGCAGCGCTCATGAGAACCAGGCGCAGTGCGGGCCTCTCCCCACCTGCCATGCTGACCCCGTCTTGTAACTGTTGCTTTTTCGCAGACGGATCTGAAGCATGCTGCTTCCAAGGGTATCCCGGTCTTCAACGCCCCGTACGCCAACACTCGTAGTGTCTCAGAGCTGGTCATTGCCGAGATCATCATGCTGGCCCGCCAAGCTGGCGATCGCAGCATGGAAATTCACCAGGGTGAATGGAACAAGAAATCTGACGGGTAAGATTTTCCCCCACGCCTCGCCATCTCCAATGCCAATGCATGCATGTCCCAGCTGAGTGTTGCAACCTGATACTGCGCCTCTAGCTGCTATGAGGTTCGTGGCAAGACGCTGGGCATCATTGGCTACGGTCACGTCGGCTCCCAGCTCTCCGTCCTTGCCGAATCCCTGGGCCTCAAGGTACGAGAAGACATGGCCTACGAGCACGTGCCTTTCCTCGCACTTCTGACTTTGGAGCTCACGTGCCACTGATGATCAGGTCAACTTTTATGACATTGAGCCCAAGCTCCAGCTCGGCAATGCACATCAAGTAGCCACCTTGGATGAGCTGCTCAGCACCTCTGACTTTGTGTCCCTCCACGTGCCTGCCACCCCCAGCACGCGCAAAATGATCACAAAGGAACAGATTGCCCTGGTTCGTGCAAACCCCATGGCCATGCTCTCTGAAGCTCTCACTTTGAATAGAAAAGAGAGAGGGAGAGAGAGAGAGAACACGCACACGCTCGTGTGCTGTAGCTACCGGCTCTATCGTGCTGTGCACCTCATTAGTGCCATCCCCCTTTCATATCGTGCCGACAGATGAAGACCGGGTCATACCTGATCAACGCAGCACGTGGTAGCTGCGTTGACATTGAGCACGTTGCTGCTGCCCTGCGCTCTGGCCACTTGGCCGGCGCCGCCATCGATGTCTATCCCAAGGAGCCTGCGGGCCACACCAAGGAATGGGTCAACGTTCTGCAGGGCTGCCCCAATACAATCCTGACTCCCCACATTGGCGGCTCCACAGAGGAGGCCCAGGCCTCCATCGGTCGCGAAGTGGCCACCAAAATCATTGCCTACATGGACCGCGGCTCAACTCTTGGTGCTGTCAACGTTCCGGAGATTAACATTAGCGCCCGCCTCGACGAGGGTCATTCGCGTGTCGTTTCCTTCCACCAAAACACACCTGGTACGCGAACGTGATCACCAAACTAGCGGCACAACGCCTGGCCCCCTCTGCCATTATGGCCTCTCACATTACCGCCCTACCCCCATCCTTCCAGGTGTCCTGCGTGACATCAACAACATCATCTCCATCGCCAACATCAAGTCGCAGCAACTGCTGACAAACGACGAAGTCGGGTAGGTTGGCTCGGAACCAGGCACTTTAGCTCGCCCCCTCGTGATCTTGCTGTGATACCTTTCTTGGGCTGCTTGCCTCACTCTCCTGCTATTTCTGTCGCGCAGTTATCTAGTGGTCGACCTCGAGACTGTGTCCATCAGCGAGGTGAAGGAGAAGCTGGAACAGGTGCCACACAATATCCGCTTGCGCCTTCTCTTCCGCGGACCCGGCTACGTGGCGTTGGAACCCTCGGATTAAACTTGCGCTGATGCAACCCAAAGCACCGTGTTTTGTGTTCCAAGTGATACCATGACCGCGGTGCGAACAGATGTGTACTTATTTACCTCCCATCCTCACCATTACAACCGAGATGTTCCCCTTATCTTGTGGGCGTTCTTCCGTGTGTTTGCGTGTACTCTGCGCGACGATTGAGCCTTGCACAAGTGCAACGTGTTTCAAGCGCGAGTCAACACTATTTTGTGTGCAAACAAACGTTCGACACCAAATCTCGCTTCCAGACCAGCTTTGCACACCCAAGAATCGAATTTCGGAATAAGAATGGGAACATCATCGAGGAAAATGAACGTCATGAGACAAAAATAATAAGATGCACGATTCGAGCGCTCAGCGCAAAAAGCTGCAGGCCAAACGCATGCGTCGGAAATCCCTTGTCCCAAGCCAGGGTGCAGCGATGGCAGAGCTCAGCACAAGAAGCACTGGGATTTTTCACGTAAACTCGCGTCACTTCAAGTGGCCAAATATCGATCTTCGTGGGCCATAAGAACACCTGCATCAAGCATCAGCTCGATGCACTCGGTCACCTCACCCGCCGAGGCCAAGCCGACAAGCCCACGTATGAGGGCTGCACTCGTTAGGCCGGGTGAACAACACAAAGCAGCAATCTACCCGGACAGGCGCAAGCAGTGCGTCAACCTGATTTTCAAACCCATCGAGCCAAGCAGGGACACCGACAAGAACGTCACGCCGCCACACCTTATCACAGACGAACTGGGGGGCCGTGACGGCACTCCTACAAGACGAATCACACGAAATGAAATGCAAGGTGACGGCGATGTTCCAAAATACGAGACAAAACTGTACAAAGGGAGGGGCGAGACAAGGGAGCGAGGGCAACTGCTTTGCGCACCGAGGGCAGGCAGGGCCAGCCAAGGCCGAGCAAGCTGTTCCTGTCAGCAGAACTGGGCTTGTGCGATGGTCTTCCCATTTGGAGGCCTGTGTATCATTGGACGTGCGCGAGGAGAAGCGGCGGAGAAAGGGCGGCAATGCTGGATCCCCGGGTGATGCAGGCGGATCCAATTGTTTGAGAAGTGGATTGGGGCGCTGGACGCGGACGTGCAGGAGCGTCAGGAGATGATGCGTCAGCTGAGGTGGGCATCGGTCATGAGCAGTGCACAAGTAAATAGGCAAGGTCGAGGTTTGGGAAGCAGGCTAGGGTGTCATACGGCATGGCATCTGGCATGTGAGAAGGCAATACACACCGCATTTCCCGGGACCGGGTGGGCACCAAAGAGGTCGAGGCATCGCGTTGCCCGCTGCTGATTTGCATCCCAGAGGTCAACGAGCTTGCCCAACACCGACCAGTAGCTGCAACCAACACACCCGGGGTGAGGCATGACTTGCGTGCAAACAGGACCTCTTGAAGATAGAGATGCAGCACGCACCGGCGGCCAAGTTGTTTGGGGTCCACCAAGGCAGGGATAGGTTGCAGCATGCGTGCAAACAAGCGTCCCGTGTGATCAATCAGCCAGAACTGTTGTGGAGGGAGTTGATGCACACGCTGAGTGGATGACAGCACTCGGCAGGATCTCTCTCATGCCTCACTTTGATAATAGCAGGTGGTGTCCCATTTCTCGCAGGCACAATGGTGGAACCACCAGGGCACTCACCGTACCAGGTCCGCATGTGTGCGGATGAAGTGTCACGCACAGCCGTGCCTGGGTTTGCATCCACCAAGGTGAGGGGCTAGTGGCAAAGGGGGAAAGCGGGGAAGGGAAGCAGAACTGCTTGAAGGCGGCATACCCATTGACCGCGTTGGTGCTGAAGCACAAAGGTGGCTTGGACAGGCTCGACAAGCGCCTGATGGCAGAGCGCTGTTGTGGTTGGCACAATCCGCTCCTCGTGCCTCAAGTACGAGTCGAGAGCAGCCGCGATCGTTGAGTCCGGGATTGGCGAAGCGGGTTGCGTCACTGGAGAATCGGCCATGACGTGCAATGTGTTGCCACACTGTGGCACTAGGTAATCATGGTGCTGTCGCTGCCCGTCGGCCTTGGTGGCCCTCCCCCTTTTGATGAATCAGAGAGCAGGAGCGCCAGCGCCAAAAAAACGAGAATCTCAAATTCGTTAAAACGGTCAAACTTTGCTTTCAAGCAAGTGCGATCTTTTTTTGTTGAGGGTGTTTCTCTTCTTTTTTGAATCATATTAGTGGTACATTTCATCATTGAATAATTCAAATTTCTTGGCAGTAGCCTCCTCAAGCGAGAAAAGTGAGACAGACAGAGAGAGAGAAGAATTAATCGAGAAAAACCGGAAAGTTCCTTTTTTGGCAGTCAGTGGTAGAAGGTCAGAGGCTGGTCGATCCCATAAACGGCAGTTGGTGCCGGCGTCCAGCTGAACATGAGCGGGCGGGCGTGGTGGAAGGAAGATGGTTGGATGTTGGATTTGGAACAGCACTGGTCTGCTCAGGTGTTGCATTTTTTCTGATTGTCCGTATGAAGATCGAGTTGCTGTGCTGACTGCCTTTTTGATCACTCTCATTGCTTCACGTCAATCAAACGACACAACGTTTTGTGTGGCCCGCGCACGCCACTTGCGTATATCATCACTCAGACTGCACCACCGGACAGCCGACCACGACTCCCCCTACCATCTGCTCTAGCCCCTCTGCCGTGCTGGGCAACCTGCACCCGACCCAGCCCTCGCATCATCTCGCGCGGTCAGCCTCCTCCCCTTCCTCCCATAGTTCATAATGATGTTTGCTCCTCTCCTCCGTGCTTTTATTCTTTTTTTTTTGTCTTCTTTTTGTTTTCTTTTGTTGCTTTGTGTGTGTGTGTGTGTGTGTGTGTGTGTGTGTGAGTGTGTGTGTGTGTGTGTGTGTGTGTGTGTGTGTGTGTGTGTGTGTGTGTGTGTGTGTGTGTGTGTGTGTGTGTGTGTCAAGTCGTTCGTTCCCTTGCGCGCTCTCTCCTCTCTCTTCGCTCTGCTCATTTTTTTTTTGTGCTCGCTTTCTATCTCTCTCGCGCGCTCTCTCTCTCTCTCTCCCACAGGCGTGCGGGTAACACACCAACGGACGGCTGCTGTCTCGAGTAAGTGCACGTGCGCCGGCTCATTCTCAAGAGGGGGGTGTTGGCGACACAAATGCTGCCGGGCACAGTTCCGCCTCACCCGTGGGTGATGACAACAACCAAAAAAAACGATAGAAAGTCCAGCTTGCGCTCAAGTTCCAGCGCATCTTTGTCGTCCGCCCTCCTGCTGTCTGCGGCTTGGTCCAGTTTCCGGCACAAACAGCCATGACTGAATACAAGATTGTTGTTGTTGGCGGTACGTAACAAAAGACGAGCCTTTCCTTTTCGTGCTGCCACGCCCGCACCCAGTTCCCACACCACAAAAGCCGCCGCGTCAGAGTCCGGGCTCCAGACACCATGAGGGGCGTTTTTGGTTACCAAAGAGAAGCAAACGCCACAGGAGATGCGAGCACGCGCCTCCGTTGGGACCAAATCAAACAAACTTGCCTACCTTCCACACGCCAATGTCTCTCCCTGATTAGTTGAACGACCTTTTTGTCCCCCTCAGATGTGCTGCCCCTCCCCCCCTCCCCCACATCTTTTTTTTCCTTCCATTTCAATTCTTGTTATGTTTTCAAAGATGACTGCTGGCAACTGCTCTGCTGCTGTTGCAATTGCTCGCCGTACTGGCGGAAAGACAGTTCTCACCGTTAGTCTTGTCTGAAATCCCGCGGCGATGGTCGTAGGCGGTGGCGTCGGCAAGTCAGCGCTCACCATTCAACTCATTCAACAGCAGTACGTTGACTCTGCTCACCCAGGCTGCTTGCCATCTTGCCGGCTTGGCCCCTCACGCTGGCTTGACAATTGTGTTTACCCACAACTCGGAATAGCTTTGTGACGCAATATGATCCCACCATCGGTTCGTGGTCTGGCGGGCGCCTTGGCCAGTGTTCCTTATCCGTTGTTGGTTTCGATTGTCACTCATCACTCCTCTCCTCGTCTTGGGACTGCAGAGGATTCATATCGCAAGCAGGTTGTCATTGACGAAGAAACCTGTCTTCTGGACATCCTGGACACGGCCGGTCAGGAAGAGTATAGGTGCGCCCGCCGTGCCGCCTGAAGCCTTGGCCCCTTTTAATGCTAGTTTGTTGATGGAAAGCCTCACTCCGGCCCTGCTTCTTTCTTGTCAGTGCTATGCGCGATCAGTACATGCGAACTGGAGAGGGGTTTCTTTGCGTGTACTCCATCGACAACAAGCGATCCTTTGACGAGATTGGCAAATTCAGGGAACAGGTTGGATAGTGAACCATTTTCGTGCCCTCCAGCAGACAACACTGGCTTGGCTTGTTTGTTTGCTCTGTCTGCTCATGGCCACCATCTCGAAAAATCTCAACATCTTGCTCCCGTCCTTGATTTTATTTATGGATAGATCCTGCGGGTCAAAGATGCAGACTCGGTGCCCATGATTAGTACGTTTATACTATTGTTGGGGGCCGACGGCGCAAACAGTAACTTGTTATTTTGTGCTAACATACAGGAATCAAGGCATCCCAAACTGACAGCACATTGCGCTCTTTTTTCTTCTTCTTTTTTTTTCCCGTTACAGTTTGCGGCAACAAGTGTGACCTGGAAGACAAACGCGAGGTGTCAACTGAGGAAGCCAAGGCATTAGCAAAGCAGTACGGCGTTCCGTTCCTGGAAACCTCCGCCAAGCGCCGCATCAAAGTGGTACGTACGCGTCGAGTAGCACCCGACCAAGCTGTTAGCGCAAAGCAACGCGCGTGTTGGCTCTTGTCTGCCACTTCCAATCCGCTCATGTTGACTTGGTGCCGCAGGACGAGGCCTTTTATGATCTGGTACGCGAGATCCGCAAGGTCAAGCAGCCGGCCTTGGGCACGACAAGCGCCAAACCAGCCAAAAAGGGATTTTGCACCATCCTCTAAGCGACTTTTTGTTTTTCCCAACTCGCACCCTGATCTGGGCGCCACAATGCTCGACAAGCATGGATCACGGCCGTAGCATCCCGCCTGTGGCGGCTTGGTGTTACGACGTCCTGGAGCCAATGCAAAGGAAGTTTGCCTCGCTCTTGCCTGTGAGTCTGTGGGTGACGACAACCCCCGTGCCCCACGTGACCCGCCCTAGGTTGGCGATTGCCTTTCGCGTTGCGTCATTGGCCATTCTATTCGGTCCCTTGCGCATTGACCTTTGTTCACTGGTCGATGGAGGTCCTCGCTGATTTGCCTTGCGTTACTTTCTAACATGTTCTTGTCGCGTATTGGAAAAGATGGGCTTTTTTAATTGTTAATGTCTGTTGGAGTCGTGGTTCCGTGTCACTGTGTGAATTTGTTTGACGTTGAATTATATGCCCTCTTTGATCTTAATTCCAAATGTAATTTTCCGGTTCAGACGTTGATGACGCACGCTGATCGGCTCAGCCGACACCCAACCGCCTCGCTCATCTGCCAAATGAACCACACGCACAGGTTGCAACTGCAAGCGCTGCCACGCAAGCATGGGTTTTCTCGAGGGGGGGTAGCTCAGTCCAACACAATCACGTCGTCATCTTTCTTGGCAGATGAGCCAGGCGGAGAGGGGCTAGGATTGGGCCTGGGTTTGTGTGGGGGGCAGCGTGAAGCTGCGTCATCTTTGTGAACCGCGGTCCTTGGCTCAACCATGGGGTGGACGGTGGCTTGATCTGACTTTGCCCGCTTCTGAGGAGGTCGGGAACCACCAGTCAGCCATGCCTACGCAATGCCACACCTACAAAGTGAGACCTCCAAATACACATGGGGCTACGACAGGCATGACATGTTGATGTCACCACTAGGCATGTTTGATCAATCTAACTTACCGACATGCTGGAAGCCAGACGCTGCTTCTTCTCACGCTGAGATTGAACGCGCTTGATGAGCTCGGGACCTTGTGCCTTGATGCTGCCCACCTTGGTGCTGACTGGATGCCAACTTAGTGCTTCTGAAGGTGACAGCCAGGCGAGCAGCTATCACAACACAGCATGAGAGACAGTGCAACAACGCGCGTCCAGACGCTTTTGATGCCAGTGCTGCAACGAGCAAAGGGGGCGAGAAAAGGAAGTGGAGAGCAGGAAGCAGACCTGGCAGTTCTTGGAGGGAGTGGCATCAGGCAGGGGTGTCAGCCAGGCGTCCACCTTCTCGGGCGTATCCAAAATGGCTGGCATGCGATCGTGAAGCGGAGCAAACGCTGCACTAGCGGGCACAGTCACAATGGTAAAGGTGTAGAGGGGCGGGACGGCTGGATCTTTGGCCTGCCAGACATCCCAGAGCCCAGCCATGAGAAGCGGCTGAATGTCGCTCTTCAGCGCGTCAATGTCCTGGGGCGTTGCGCGTCCTCGAGCAACATTGGCTTTGTCGGATGAGTAAATAAAAAAGGGCTGGCGCCTCTCCTGATCGTCACTCTGTTCCCACTCGAAGAACCCGTCCACTACAACCACGCAGCGTTGACCCGCCTCAAGTGGATGTCGAAACGACGCCTGCAGGAGTTTGATCATGACAGGCAGAGACCAGCAGTCATACAATCAGAAATGGTCACAGAACCCTTGCACCTTCTTCGATGCAAAGAGGAGGCAGACAGAAGAAGTGGTCGGTGACAAGGGGACTTGCCTTATCCAGAATGCCTTCGATTCGGGCATTGAACATGGTGAGGTCAAAATCGCGAGGTGAGCCGCGATGCCAGGCAGGTACAAGCCCCCACTGCATGACATGAAAGACGCGCTGCCCAGTCTTTGGATCTTGCACGAGCACCGGTAGATATTGTTTGGGCGTCGTATTGTACGACTGATGATATTTGCTCAAATCACCGCGAAAGCATGAGTGCCACGACGGGGTGCCTTCGCACGCCGCCGACTCCCAGCCTGGTTTTTTATCGTTGGCCTCGCCCTCCACCAAAGGTTTTGTCTCAAACTGCTGCTGTTGATTCGCCTTGTCAGTCGGATCGCACGGGCTCGTGCTGGTCTCGGGCGCGTCTGAGCCGGATTTTCTAGCAGCTGATGACGTTGTGGTTTTGCTTCCTGTGTTCGACCGAGTGCCACAGTAGCGAGCTGCAAGCTGCCGTGGCGCCAACGTACACGCCGCCCGCCCACACATTGTGGCACTCGAGTCCAGGCACGCGAAACACAGCGACAAGAGATGAACGAGACGACGGAGCTCAGCGCCAAAATGATCACAACAAAACCTGTTGAAACAGGTTTCCTCAATGCCAATGTCAGACTGTCTGACAATTATTTGCTTTTCAGGAATTTGAGAAATTTCGTGTGTGTGTGTGTGTGTGTGTGTTTCTTTACTTTTTTTTTTTTATATGGACGACGGGCCACGACGACGACGCTGCGCGGGCTGGAGTGTAGCTGCTGGTAAATCACGGCTTTCAGAAGAGGTACACATGAGGAAGTGTCAACATCGTGTTGTCACGGGTGCTGGGTGATGTTCGACACCCTCGCACTTTTGTTTGTTTTTTTGGCACTGCTGCTGTGGAAAGAGTTGTTTGGAAGAGCAGCACCGTTGTTCGGGGGGTGCCTGGCTCACCCCTCTCCCGCTGTGCTATTTCAGAGCCAACACAAATGGTCAAGATGGCAGCGCCTCGAGGCATGACCCAGCCAGCCACGGCTTATTTTCCAGATGCAGAAGAGCCATCGACGTTACCCGTTTCCTCCCCCGATGACCCCATCATGATTTTAAGCCCCGAACTCCTGGGTTCGGCTCGTTTGCCTCCCATGTCCAGTCAAGAACGCCAACAATACATTGATGGCTTTACCATCAAAGCCAAGGTTGGTCCAGCACTTTGACCCTCGGCGACGCTGTACCATTTTGGCCCACCCTGACCACCAAGCCCACGCCTCACCGCGCGCGGCCGGCCTCTCTTTCCCCGATGCCTCGTAGTATGTTGGCACCATCGAGGTGCCCGAGAGCCGAGGAGAGCAAATGGCAATTACTGCCATCAACCGCGTGCGCGTACGTTCTTCTTCTTCTCCTTCTCCTTCTCTTCTCTCTCTCTCTCTCCCTCTCCCCCCACCCCTCCTGTCTCTCTCGTTCTCTTCTTCCTCTATTCTTTCTGGCACCCCAGCCCAGAGTATCATTTTCATTCGCGATGGACCCGGGGCTGCGCTTTTGATGCATGACGCTAGGCGGCGCACAAAGCCAGCAAGGAGCAGAAGCAACGCGTGTGGCTGGCCATTTCCACTGCTGGTCTCAAAATCATGAACTTTTCCCATTATACCATTCAAGACTCATATGCCCTATCGCAAATTTCTTACACCACCTTGCTGCCGAGCAATCCCCAAGTCTTCTCCGTCGTCACCGCCAACACTTCGGTTCAACCGCCCGTTTACAAATGCCATGTCTTCAAGAGTAAGAGCCGAGTGAGTACCCTGTGAACGGATATGGGCCCCATCCCCGACCTCCCTCACATGCACGCATCGTGCACGCGAAGCCGACGGTGGTCTGCATCGTACCAGACACTCCGCCTCACCATCCACCTTGCCGGTCTGGTGCTTCCTTAGTCACGAGAGATTACCACCCTGTTGGGCCGCTGCTTCAGCATTGAATTAGAGGAGCAACGGTGAGTTACTTGGATGTCTGTCTGCCTTGACGACTTCCGAATCGCAACTCAAGACACCTCCTCTGCCTCAACCTGCTGTCACAGGAAGCGCATTCAAGAACGCAGTCAATATGGTCAGCTTGCCGTACCACATAATCAGAGCGCCCGCAGCGCGCCAACTGCCCACCTCACCCACCTTCCCATGACTCGCCCGTGTCTGCTTTACCTATGTTTGGCATGTTTTCCTCTGGTCTGGGCCCGTCTTGTTCGCTTGTTCGTGTGTCTCCCATTTTATGTGCCGCATGTGCATGCTCAACCCTTCTAGCTTCACGAGCAGCGTAAGCACTGCTTTGGCGAGATATGGCTTGTGAAATCTCGTTTTGCGCTTCTGAGATTCCACCGGCGCTTACAATTTTGAACGCGGAGCAAGCTGATTTGACTGCCTTGCCACCGTCACTCTCAGGACGCCTCAGGGGGGAGCTCGATCACGCGCAGCCACCTCAAGTGCGGGTTATCGCCCTGTGCAGCCTCGTTCGCGGGCCAGCACTCTCAATGGCAGCGGTGGCAGTAGCAGCTTTCCCGCCATCGTGAGCGAAATTCATCGCAAGTATGTCCCCTTCCCACTCTTGTAGCCAAGCTCAGGCATGCCTTGATACTCACTTCTCTGACACAAAATTGTAACAGGATTGAGCAGCTGCCCATCAATTCCGCAGACTCGGCCTTTTTGCAGATTCGACTGGACCAGGTGTGACCAAACTCGCCCGCAACATAGGCTTCCATGATGATACATATGCCACTGACAAGCATGTGCTGATCGACAATTGACCATGCCCACGTACAGCTCTCCGACTTGTACACGCACGCGCAAAATCGCCTGGAGGTTCGCCTTGCCAGTCCTTGCTCGATCGCTGCCAAACCAGTCATCTTTCTCATCCCTTCCGTCCTACAGGAGACCCAATCGCGGTTGATGCATGAGCGTAGCTTGCGACGCCAGTCCCAGGCTTGAGAGACATGCTTGCGTAGGGGCCTTGTGAGTGAGCCTTGTTGACTCTAAAGACCCTTGTGCATGACCGCAGGCGGTTGTGTTCTTGTTCTTAAATTCCAGTCTTCCAAATTCAATTGCTGAAGCAGGGCAGGAGCTCACCATGCCATTATATTCACAAATCTGCCAGCCTACGCAGGCTGGCCATCAACACCAATGTCCCAGTGCCATCAAAGACCAAGACAAAACGAACAAGCATGCCACTATAAAATGATGGCACATAAAAAGCACTCAGATACAGCAGGCAAGACCGAAACGCGAACGAGAAAGCGGGGCAGAAAGAGCCCCAGCGGAACGCAACACACAAATCACTTAAGACTGCCCACGCCAACCACAAAGGCATCCAAACAACAACAACAACAACATCGTGGGGCAGAAAAAAAAAGGAAGGGGGGGGGGGGGGGGGGGGGGGGAAAAAAATCCCAAAC
>NW_001865054.1:729521-814370 GCF_000002865.3 Monosiga brevicollis MX1
GGGGGGGGGGGGGGGGAAGAATATCCAAACACTGGTCAAAAAGAGCCAGACAAAAGCACGCCCAAAAAAAACAAAAAAACAGTCAACAATCAACCCTCTTATCCAGGCTCACACAGAGAAGTGAAAACAACACCTCGGCTCAGACAACATGCTGTTGAGAGTGAGGGAAATAAGAGAAGCGACGCAAGACACGCGACTGCGTGCCCTGTGGCATGGAACCTCACAGACCTTTGTTCAACAATTTCTCCATCGTTTCGTTGACCTCTGCGCTGCCTCCAGAAGAAAGGCAACCATACATCCCAATGGTAAGCTGAAACGCCGGGGCGTCCGAGGGGGAGAGACGTGATGGAGAACGCCAGGGAGAGACGTTGCCAAAGCGCCGATTGCTGGTGCGCGGCGAGGACATCATGCTAGGATAGCTGATGGGCGCTGAGGAGGGATCCACGGCCACGGGACGAGGCTTCGCAGAATTCGCAGAATAGAGGCATTTCTTGACATTGATGCGAGGGGATGGTTGATTCGAAGCCAGAGAGCTGAGGGTGGGCTTGTTGGATGTGCTGCTGGCGGCATTTCCATTGGTGTTCTCGGCGTCCTGGAAGCGGCTGTACAGATTGACACGCGGGTTTGAACTTGACTGGCGCGGAGAAGAAAAGTTGAGGAACCGAGAGGGAGAAGGAGAGGCTTTTGAATGTTGTGGCGTCTTCAAGAGGTCCTTGGCTTTTGGTGTATTGGGGAAGACGATGTGATTGAAATCATCCGTGCTCTCGCGCAATTGTTCATGCATGGTTGCCTGCGCGTCATCGGTGTCGATCAACTTGGATTGCGACACCTCTACACCAAGCGATCGGGGTGAACAAGGAAATGAGGTATCAGAAAGCGACAAGAATGAGAACCAAAAGCCCGTTGGAAGCGGCACACATGAACGTGTGGCATGGACCAGACGAGACGTACGGAGTAAAGCATTGGCGGCGGCAGTATCTTCGTCGGCATTGAGGGTGCGATCCGAGTTGGCGTCGAGGTGTGGAGGCTCTTGGTCATAGTGTATACGTTTACGCGGCGTTGTTTGCAGTGGGCTCACACCAAAGTCGTTCAAGTCTTGCGGCTCCTCCAGCAAGGGCTGGTAGCAGTACTTGTGAGGTGTGTAGGGAGAGAGAAGAGCGCTGGAGCTGCGACCAGAGGCACCAGTGGCTGGTGTGGAGACGCCGGCTTGCGTGGCGGGTGTGCGGGGCGGCGAGCCCATGCTGGCACCCGAGATGGTCATGGGCGAGGCATGTGCTCGTTTGCCGCTAGTTCGGGGTGTCACGTCGTTGGCGCTGAGTGCAGCGCTTTCATCATCAGTGGCGGCCTTTGGCTTGGCCGGAGATGCTCGATTGGAGGCAGCCCCAGACTTGCTTGCAACCGGCGAGGGCGAGGAAACATAGTCAGGGCCCGGCGTCAGCGGGGTATCGGGCAAACTGCCTGTCGGTGGGGCAGAATGATGCCGCTTGGTCTCGCGGCGCCGCATAGTGGAGTTCCAGCGGTTTTTAATGGCGTTGTCCGTGCGCCCTGGCAAGAGTTTCGCAATTTCGGCCCATTTATTGCCAAGGTCTCGGTGAGCCTGCAAGAGCGTTTCATCTTCAAACGTGGACCAGGGGGCTTTGTTGATGTCCGGATTCAGATGGTTGTGCCAACTGCATTATTCAGGCAGCACAAGAAGGATGAAGGATGAGGGTGGATATCAAGCAAGGTAGGCAAGGTGGAGACGGTTGGCAAAGGCTTTTATGTAACAGACGCGCCGTGACCCACCGCTCGCGACATTGCTTGCCAACACGACCGGGCAAGTGCTGGGCAATCTGAGACCACTTCTTCGCGCCATATTGCTTGACCAAACGCACAACCAGCTCGTCCTCCTACAGCAAAAACAGACGTGTGCATGAGATGACCAAAAAAACACGATACTGAAAAGCGACGTCATCTACAAAAGTCAAAAAAAAATGGCGCTGGCGCCAGATCATGGACGGCAAATATCATGACGTACACACACACACACACACACAACAGAAAAACCCACAGTTTTGGCGCTGGCGCCAAGCGCCGTCGCTAGCCACATCGTAAATGGCATCGCTTGCACAACATAAGCACAACAGAAAGCAAAGACAGAACTCACCTCTGTGGTCCAGTTGCCCTTGGTTGATCCAGACTATCATTCAAGGAAGCACCAAGGCGCAGCATTTCGCAACGATGAACAAAGCGAGGAGAATGTTGGTGTAAAGTATTGCGCTGCCAAAGAAAACAAAATAAATGGCAGCGCGTCTGCCTTTCTCAGCGCAAAGTCAAACCTACCGTCAAACCCTTCTTGGGACGCTTGTCAGCCATGCCAAAGATCTGAAAGCCAATGGCAGCGGCAGCAGAGCTACAGACACCAGACCAAGATAACATGGGGAAGCAATGGCGAGTCAGCTTGGGTTCGGGTTGTTCCGAGCCACTAAAGGCGCGAGCATTGTGGTTGGGTGTGTTGCGGCTGAGATTGTAACGGCAGTTCTGTTGCCAGACAAAGAAAAAAAAAAAGCGAGACACGACCAGCCACGGGCAGCACCGAAGAGAGGATGCACCAGCATGCTTGAACCGGGGTTATCTTTGTGAGCAACAAGACGAGAGTTGGCAGTATACCTGGTGCAGGTTGGTTGAGGAAGCGGGGGAAAAGGGCGCTGCCGTTATGGCGGCTGTTGCACCCAGCGCACTGTTGAGCCGACTCAAGAACGAGTGGGTTGATGATGATGATGATGATGATGGAGGAACTGGGGTAATGCCAACCGCCGCGAGTTGGATCGCATTCGGTGGGCAGTGGCAGGTCAAGCGGCGGTGGGACGCGACGGTGGAGGCACCAAGTTCAACGGCCGTTGGTGGGTCGGCCGCTGAAAGTCGCGTTGGCGACGCCAAAAGAACAAGTCAAACAAAGAAAGCCAACGGAAGAGAAGAAGAATCCTTCATACAAGGCGCAACCACGCGCGCGGTGGTTTTGGCGGTGGCGCGCCAGGCACCAACAACACAAGCGCGGGAGGCAAGAAGGCCGAGCAGGCTTCGACGCAAAAGCACAGACAAAGAAGAAAGCAAAAGAAAAGTGGCGCTGGAACAAGAATCGAGGGGTCGATGTGGGGAGAAGAAGTGGCGAAGGGAAAGAGGTGGAGGCGGATTGTTGTAGCAAGATACCACCACAGCCACAGTCAGTCAATGACGGTTTTTTTTTTGTCTATTGTGAGTGTGTGGTGTGTGTATGCGTGTGTGATGTGTGTGGGTGGGGGAGAGAAAGGGTGCGGTGCCAAGAGAAGCAGTCGGGACTGGGAGACTAACGGAAACTCAAACTGGGCGCGCGCGATCGTTCTCCTTCTCCTTCTCGTTGTAACTGTGGTAAGAATGGTCGTGATCGTTATGTGTCATTTAACGTTTGGGCGCCAGCGCGGTTTTTTTTTTTTGTCTCTTTGCTTGTTGTTCCTGTTAGCTATTCTCTCATAGAGGCATGACTGGTGCCACACTGTTGGGTGGGTGTGATGCGAGGGTGTGGTGAACTGTGGGATGTGGACCAGCTTATTGGCTTGTTATTTCGGTGTGACCCTTGTTACAGGTGTGAGAGATGATGATGTAACGGCGACTTTAAGCTTGGGGTCTTTAACGGTCGCTGCTCTCAATCAGTCGTGATGTTGAAAGTCAAAAAAGAAATGTGAATGCAGCGCTCACCAACAGAGTTATCGTGGCCACCACGGCACCGTGGCTGCTTTGCTTATCGACGCATCCAATGCATGCATCGGATCTCATGTCTCACTTGGCCAGCGGCTGCCCTTTTTCGCTACCCAGCCATAGTGCCCAGCCAAGCTTGCTTGCGAACGAAGAATAAATTGGTTGACAATGTTTTTTCGGACCAAAACAATACCAAATCTTGAAACGCCCACATACCAAGTCAATGCTGACAATTCAGCCACCACCACCAGATGCTGGCAACGGCCAAAGCGGCGGACAACTCGTGTCTCCTCACAACCCGGTGTCCTTGTTCAAGATCAAGTCACATGCACGCAATTAATGCACAACAAACTTGAAAAACTTCATGCTGCCTCCACGTGTGGCAGTACTCGGAAAGTCATATGGTGGACTGTATGCCGGGCAGTACGCGGGGTCTTGTCTGCAAACCACTCGAAGCGCCAGAAGAATAAATGGTCAGCTGTACCAGAGACTGATAGCCTCTGCGCTTCATCTTTGCATAAGGACGGTTTTGCAAAAAATGTCCAGGCCGTGACTTACGCAGACCCACAATGATCGCCCGCAAAGGGCCGGTCGCCATTGGCCGCGTCCTCCCTAAAGCCAGAGGCAATCGCAGCCGCAGAGCAAGACAACACGACAAAGCCGCACGGATAGAATGAGCGGCACTGATCCGTCCTGCCAAATCTTCAGCTGCGTACAAGCGCAGCTATTTTCAGAGAGTAAAGTATGAAGCTCACCAGCATGTATGTACTCTATCGCATGTCCCAAGTTCGGGACCAAACTGGTTTCTAGACCGCCGAACGCAAAGTCAGATCGTGTGTCTCGACTGGTCATGGGCAAAAAAGTGGGGTCGAAAACGGATTCGGCCAATACTCAGCCGAGTTCATCACCAGTTCACCACCAGCACCTGAGGCACGCACGTACCGGTGACCCCATTCAAAGTTGGCAGACAACTCAATGTCAACTGCACCAAGCACGTTCATGGGACCAACGGGATACTCCACAGACACCGATTGCGCTGCATTTGTTAAAAGCTTGGCCCAATAGTCTCCCACCATAGTAAATTTGGCAAACAAGAACGGTGTAAACTCGGCGTCCGTGTACAGAATGTATTCTGCTGCTGGCATGACATCTGGGATGGCAACAGAGGCGCCGGTGTAGCAAGAGTCTTGAGCATCCATGCACAAGACCGTGCGGCTACTCTGCCTCAAACGCTGCATAGCGCCTCCAGTCTGCGAAGCAAGAAGAAGCAAGAGGAAGAGAGTCAAAACACAAAACACAAGAATAAGCCCGGGCGGAGAGCATCAAACTATTGGAATTAGAGTGCGCTGGCACGCCATTTCAAACACATTCCCACACACGAAAGATCGTAACTCACATTGCTCAGCACCAGCGTCCAACCCTTTGACTGCACGCCCATCAAGCAAAAGTTCTTTGTGACAAGGACAAGTAAGTCCAGCGAGACACAGATGATGTGAGGTGGTGGATGAGCAAACCACGTTCCTTTGCACATTCTTCTTTCTTGGATGAGCAATGAAGCAACAGCAGCTGTCATACCTGATAGACTGTGTTGGCGGGCTGAATGTAGTACATGCCTGAGGCGGCATTGGGTACGAGCTGGTAGATCTGGTCACAGCTGCGTGCTGGGTTGGCCGGCGTCGCACCCAGGGTATGAAAAGTGGCTGGCTGATAACGCACAAAAATCTTATAGTCCATGGAGCCGTGGCGGTGCGCCTCGGCCGGAAACGTATACAAGGGGTCGTACGCAGGACAATAACTAGTCGTTCCAAACACCAATGTGATGAACGCACGGCAGCGAGTTTTTATTACAATAATAGCCTTGATCATACCGTTGAGTGCGCCCAGTTCAAAAAAAAAACTCACCTGATTGCGGCTTCATCAGGAGGACAGTAATCACCATAAAAAGGCCGATCTTCAGCGTCCGTTGTATGCATCCAGCACGCATGCACGTCTGCGCACTTATTCAAGGTTGTGCTAAAGGAGGTGGGCATGGTTCGATGCCCCCAATGGAATGCCGACTACAAACACCACGGGCAGCGTGGTGAGGAGCGGTCCGTGCCTTGTGGCGAGCGATTTGAGCTCCCTCCATCGACACAAGGAGGAGGTAGGCTCACGTTGGTATCAATCGGCAGCCAGCCCAGGGAGCTCATCGGGCCTTTGGGATAGCGCACTCTGACCCCCTCCTACACAAGGCGCCGGCACATGAGATGCGACCATCCAAATGGCAAGTTCAAGGGTTCAACGGCACAGGCAGAGGAAGAAAGGTCTTGGCCGTACATAAAGCGATGACGAAGGCTGGATATGACGCCAATACTCGCCCATCACCTCAAACTCAGCAAAGAGAAAGGGCACATTGTTCATGTCGGTCATGAGAATTGAGGTGGCCATAGGCATGATGTCTGGTGTGGCCGTGGCCACACCGGCAAAGCATGGCTGTGACGTGTCGTTGCAAAGGACCTTGTGGTTGGTATCGGTCAGCGAGACGTAGGTATCACCATACATGGACAGCACCTGAACCCAACCACCCTCCTCCACATCCATGAGACAGAAGACGTTGTACGCAACGCCAAGCTTGGGCTGGATCCAATAGTATCCCGACTCGGAGTCAGGATGCACGGCCAAGATGGCTTCGCAAGAGGCAGCCGGAAACGCGGCGGAGTCACCGATTGAACCAAAAGCCACAGTATCGACCTTTGCTGCCAAATCTTCCACCAGACCTTCCAGCGCAGCCAGACCTTGCTGCAGCTCTGTCCGCTCTGCTGCGGCGATGCTGTCCTGGTCTGCCAAGCCATCGAGCGCAAGAGAGATGTTGGCTTGCAGTCTGGCCGATTCATTGGCCATGATCTGCGCAACGGCAGCGAGTTCGGAGATATTGGCGTGGATCGATGGTATGGTCGCTTCCAGATCATGGACACGAGAGTCAAGGCCTGCCAGGTCATCAACCAGCGCCGAGATGTTTGTTTGCAGGCCTGCCCAACCCAGCTCAAGAGCTTGTGTGCGCGCACCCAGTGCGGTCAACTGCAAAGCAAAGCTGCTGTTCAAGCCAGCATGACTGTCAGCGAGCTCATCGGCCAAACCCTGCACGGTATCATTGAGTGCCTGCAGCTCATCTAGGCGAATGGGATGATGATATCGGTTGAACAATTAACCAAGAAGGCATTATGTAGAGTGGTGAGATTGGGCCTGTGGCGTGTGCGCTTGCTTGCTTGCCAAAGGCCTGACAGAAAAAGCACATGGGGTAAGCTTGTTCTACATACCTTTGGCAGCTAGAGACTGCTGCGCCTGCGAGAGTTCGGTTAGCGCCTGCTCCATCGATTGAACCTAAACATCGGGCAAAGTCAGCGGTTACAGGAATAGCGCGTCGAACAGCGTGTGAGCAGCAGCGCTTACCTTGTTGATCAAAGTGTCCACCAGCACGCCCGACTCGTCACTGGCGGTGCGCAACAGGATCTGATCGCCCTGCAAGATCAGATCGCCATTCTGAACCGTCAACTCGGGCTCCAGCGCTGTCAGCGTCGTCGATATTGACGTCAGTTTCAAGGACATCCGCAAAGCAAACCCAGCCAGTCCGATCCGATGCCCCGCCTCGAGCGCGCACACTCACACACAAGCACACGCTTTTTACTGCCCTGCAATCCCAAAGCAAACTACGTACCCGCTGCCAAAGCCAACAAGGCCAGACCTCCCAACAACAGCACCCTCATTGCGACAATTGCAAAAAGAAGAACAAACTGAAAATGATACAAAAAAAAATAAAATAAAATTGCCGCTCCGCGATTCCGTGGCCTTGAAATACTTGTGCGCGCCTGCCTTTGTTGCCGGTGCTCTCTCTGTCTCTCTTCCCTCTCCTCCTCTCCTCTTCTCCTCCTCTACTCTCCTCTTCCCTCCTCTACTCTCCTCTTCTCCTCCTCGACTCTCCTCTTCTCCTCCTCAACTCTCCTCTTCTCTCCTCAACCCCGTCTGCCTTGACTTACATACGAGCATCCGGGTGTTGCTACATGTCACGACATTTGGTCCGCTTTTGAGTGTTGTCATCATTTTTATTATGACTCACTTTTTATGCGCATTTTCCATGAATTTTTGAGGCATTTTTTGGGCCCCTGATGCTCCGATGGTATTCGGAAGAGGATTGAAGGTTTTGATGTTGTAGACAGCAAGGAGCATCGCGGGCCACGATGTTATGAACAAAAAAAAAAGCATGGATAAAGTGGGCTGATAGCACAATATTCACTCGGATGCCGCAGCGTCCAACTTCCATCGGGGCTCTACATCGGTGCGAGCGATCTGAACCATCACGAAGCGAGTTTGAGGCGCATCAAAATTTTTTTTTGCATCCCTGCCTCTTCTCAATCAGGCTGACCTGACCATTCAATTAATCCTCTATCCATGCCGTACCATAATTGCATTCAAATGATACCGAATCGATTATTGAGTCTAGGTTATCATACGAATGTGGCTCGTGTTTACAGTTCAGTCTCTTCAAAGTCTTGGACATCAAGCGCCAAATTGGCCACGTAACCCGGAGGACTTTGGGGCAAACGGCCTCCTTGTTGGATGACGGCCCGACCCAATTGTTCCCGCACCTGTACCATAGCCGGGCGGCGTTCTATCTCTTTGACCATACATTTTCGCATGAGATCATAGATGTCGTCGGGCATTTGCTTGTTGCTCGGCCGCGATAAGCGCAATCCATTGGAGACAGCCTGAAGAGCCTCGACGGCTGCCAATTCCTTGTAAGGCACCTCACCACCCGAAAATACTTCAAATAACACCACCTAGCGCCAAGCCATTGCACGACATGAGCCGATTCCAGAGCTCTGTTCGTTGTACTGTTGGACCCCCCTCAGCAAGTGTTTCAGAGACCCAACATCCCCGACTCCGGCTTCGGGGCAACAAAGAACAAATAGCACTTCAAAACGAAAGACAACACCAAACCTACGCCAAAGGAAAAGACATCGGACTTGGTCGTATACTTGCGACTCTTCACGGCTTGTGGATCTTGCCAGCGCAAGGGGACACGATCGTCTGATTGTTTCTACTCATCAGCACACGTGTACGCAGTGAGGAGCTGGTCTTCGCGACGGGGGGTCCGCCAAAAAACAAGCAGAAGCACATAGTTCCCAATAAAGGGACCCCACGCCCGCACGCCTCACCTTGTAGTATGCGCTTTCATTCTGCACGCCTCGTGCCAAGCCCAGGTCGGCCAGTTTCAGCAACCTTCCACAATTGGTCCACATTCTGCTGCTGGTCTGCGTGTGAAGAACGCTGCAAGAAAATAGCCGCGCATCTTGATTAGCACACACATCGCAAAAGAGCTTTCGACCAGGTGCGCCACCCTCATGCACCATCTCCCACCCCGGGTGCCTCGTTTATGATGTTCAAGTAACCGTGCAACATACTTGCGGCAAGCCAGATCGCGATGAATGCAAAGCTGTTCATGGAGATACTCCACGGCGGAGGCAATTTGCCATGCCATGTCCGTATAGGCCAGGGCCAGACCGCAGGGAAACGCAGCCGCCCGACTCGTTCGCAACATGGTAAGCAAATCACCACCCTCGCAAAATTCCATCACAAGCTGAACGGGAAAGTATTCATCTTGCAACGCTTGCACAGTCACAATGTTTGGATGTTGCAACGCGCCCAGCACGCGTGCCTCCAGCAAAAACTGTGTCACCACGCGTCGGGCCATGGGGGTTAATTCACCGTCCGCACTCGTCATCATCAGGGTATTTAGTTTGGCCGTCTTCACCGCCGCCTCGCCCACCGGTACCGCATCCGCGCGCTGCGAGGCAGGGCGTCGTTCTGAGACGGGTTTGAAGGCACAGAGTTGCACCTCGCCGTACATGCCCTGACCAAGCAAGCGCAAGGGCTCAGATATCTCATCTGGGTACGCGCGGTGCAAGTCAGCGAGCGCCAGCAACTGCCCATACTCCAGACGAAGGCGCTCCTCCACCTACGTCATGATGTTGCACAAGCACACCGCATTCATGAGCGAGCAACAAGATGTAGCCCCGCTTGTCGAGCACCGAAGGACAAAGAAAAACAAAACACAGAGACGAGGAAGACTAAGACGCCGTGCCCTCACAGACACAAGCCGCCCATTCGCAGAAGCACGGTGCTCATGGTACACAAAACAACAATATCACCAGACCTCATCCAAGATGGCGGCTGGAACAGGCAATAGACTTGGATCCGGCTTGTAACGGGCAGTCGGCCCATGCTCAAATCTTCCTCGCCGGCGTCGCCAGTTGACCAAGAGCAAGCCAAGTATAACGAGTGCAATGACGGCAACAATGGTGCCCATGATGGCAGGCTCCATGCCCGAAGTAGAGCGGGCTGGCATGGGGTCAAAGGTCGAGCCCACTTGCGGCCGGCTGGCTTTAGTTGTTTCCAAGGTGGTTGATTGCGAGCTAATTGTTGTGGGTGCGAAAGACGTGGACATACTGGCCCTTGGGGTGACGGTGGACATGATGGTATCGTTGAGGCTGACCGTCTGTATCGATCCAAAGCCTAAATTTGGTGCACAAGACTGCAGCTCAAGTGGATCAAGTAGAGATTGGCTGTTCCATGAACCACAAAAAGTGCCGCTCGTGCCATTGAGAAAGCAAGCACGACCAGTACTTTCAGCCGTTGGCCAGCACACCTATATGCGCACGAAAACGACGGTGGAGTCACACAACGCTGGCTAAAACAACAATCACAACAATCTTAACAGTAACAATTAGAAAATCAACAGGTAAACTTACATTTGACTGCAGTGTTGTGTTGGTCAACGTGGCACCGTCATCTTCGCAACGAATGTTGCCATCCCCAGAAACACAGTCAAAGTCGAGTCGCAGCTGCTTGTCTGGGGTCTCCACCAGCTGACCAGGGCAGAGGGCCGCGACGTTTCGCTGGGCAAAGCAGCTGACGGCAGGCTGAAAGGAGCGAAAGTCATCGAGGGGTTGGCACTGAGCAAACTCAGTCGCTGAGGCGTTCGGTATGTAAGTCGCTGGATTGGCCAAGATCAAAGCCACGGAGTCCATGGTGGTGTTTGTAATCCAGTAGCGGCCCTGGGCCCCACTGCCGGTGTCCAGGACATAACTGTTCGCAATGGGAGCAAAGCAGAATTGTGGATTGAAGGCACCGCATCCGTTGCCAGGGAAGAAGCGACACAGCAGGGGTGCTGCCAACGCAGTGGACCAGTTTGCCAATGGCCAAGACATCCAATTGAAGACCAAGTCAACGCCCACGTTCTCAGGCTCATCGATAATCACATACGCTGTGATGTCGCGTTGGGTTGTTGTTGGGTTGTGAGGCAAGAAGACCCAGCGAAAATTAAACGTGCTCGAGTCCTTGGGCACATCCACCCGCAGGCCATCCACGACGAGTACAACGCGGTGTGTGGTGCGAAAGGAGAGGCCCACGGCCTGGGCTGCCAAGAGAGTGGTGTTGGTGATGACAGTCTGAGCTCGAATTACCGCGGGAAACACCCACGGCATTGTGGCAGAGAACGGCACCTTATTGCCATCGACCACAGCATGCAGGCTTAAGGAGTGTCGTTGCCACTGCCAGGTGGACATCCGTGTGCTGGCGTTGAAAAGTCCATCCAAATAGAATGGGTCGCGCTGGAGCAAAGCGTCCGGCATAAAAGGCAGCTGTTGAAGGCTAAAATTCCAGACGGCAGGAATTGGCGGGAGGCTATTGACGTCGTTTCGATCCATGTCCTGCATAACTACCCGCTCGCAAGTGGGCACTTTGTCCGTGTGCCAGCGCCAATGCCCACGATCACAAAAATATCGCAAGCTATTTTGACCTATGGGCTCGAAGCATGGCGGTGAGACGCAACAATCAGAGCGGTTGCAGCGTGGTCCAAGTTTTGTCAGTAAAAAGGCCCACGACGTAACGTACTTGCGACGTAACCTTCACCACAATCAGCTATGCAGTCAAAGCCAAAGTACGTGAAAGGGCAATCCAGATGCCCGTGTGCGTTGAAGTTTTTGAAAGCGACATCAAATGCCGACCCCAATACCGGCTCGCAGCTTTCATGCCATTCCGTAGTCACACGTTGCGCCCCGCCCAAGTCCAGCAGTGTAGCTTCACCTCGGGGCAGCACAAGACCATCCTTCCCATTTTCTTGCAGCGCGCGCGCACAATCAAGCCAGCTTTCAAAAGTCAGAAGCACGACATTTCTGGGATCAAAGCGACGGACCATGTATACTGGCGCAAAGAGTAACGAGTCAACCGGCGTAATGTGGCACACATCCAAAGAGGCGGGCATGCAGTCGGTCAACTGAAAACAGAGCGTCGGATCGGACAACCGGTTTTGACGCACGAAGATGCGAGGGATGGTGAGCGTATCTGTGCGCACCAAGGCAATACGCAGCTCTGGTACGTTGGCAGAGATTGGGTACAAAAACACATCGTCATGATCGTGCTCCAGTGTTTGACCATTGACGAGAAGCCGATCCCCAGACTGGGTTTCGTAGCGGATCTGCAAAACACCGTTTCCCTGTGTAGGAAAGACACTCACTCCGACAGCCACGGCGTCTGGGCTCGTGTAGTACACACGTGTCGTGTACGTGTCTAGGCTTGCCAAGAGACTCAAAGCGTCCGAGTTCCCAATGTGAGGCAGCAGCGTCCTAAGACCGGGCACAATGCTCGAAGCGTTGAAGGTAGAGGAATTGACGTCCTCAGTTGAGAGCAGCGAGGCGCTGCAAGGCGCTTGCGCTCCTGCTGACATATCAGAGACATGCCAGCTTTGATTCATGCAGACGGCGGTGACTGGAACGCCCGAATTTTCGCAAGCAAGTATGCATTCCGCGTCTGGCATGCCGGCGCAGTTCTGCAGCCGTGGACAGACAATGCCCGAGGCATTCACCACAGTGACGCATTGAGAGAAACCAGCCTAGTAAACAACGACCCCACGAGCATGGATATGACCCACGATGAGCAGATGATGGTGTATAGCACGCTAGCGTACCTCGCGCACAGCCTCAAAGTCTGGCTCACCCATCTGCTTGCTCAACACCCCCCCCCCCCCCCCTTCCAAAGCAACGCCCGTACCTGCTGTGGATTGTGTTGGCCTGAAGCGGGTATCTCAGCACCGCACGTCATGTCCCAAGCACGCTGAAACAACAAATAAAAGCGATAGAATCCGGGTTCCAAGGGCAAAACGACCAGGCTTCGCTCACTGAGGCGCAAGTTGGGAAGCGAGTATTGACCGAATAACGGCATGACAAATGCCAAATCGCTGGGGCCAGTGATTGCAAGCTGTCCGCTGGTGTCGGTGACCTCAACGACCTTGTGCAGCACATCGTGGAGGCGTGTCCAATCTGGTCGACCTTGCAAAGTCAGACTGTGGTCGAAGAGCGACTTGAAGCTGGCTGCGGCGTTGTGCACGGCGACCATGGCGTCGATAGTGCACGTGGCGTCTAGATGCTGCGCAAATAGTTTGTCCACAGTGCCACGGAGGGCAAGATGGCGCGCACATTCTTCCTCAGAGGGTGGATAGCTTGCGTCAGCTACGATCGGCGCAACCCAGCACGTTGGCCAAGGCGGGTCACAGCTACCGCTGTACTGGCATTCGCAGGCGACAAGGCTCAGGTTGACAAAGGCGCTAGACGCAAGATTGAACTTTGGGCTTGCAAAAGAAAACTCTGTTGTGGTGCCTACATGGCATTGAGTGCGGACAACACGGACTGGTCAGGCGACAGCACTGGGATGCAAAGGTTGAGGATGAAAACCTATGAGACGTACCGGCAAACACAACGCAATTGGCATCGTCATCGGTCCAGGCAGAGCCGTTCTGACAACGCACGGGCTTGACCAGCACAGCAGATGGACATGGCCAAATGTCAGAAAAACGTTGATAGGGTACTTCGACGGTGTCCGTCCCATCCAGGCCGATGCATAAATCTGCTCCCAGGGATGCGTTCCGGTAACGAAGCGTGCTGTTGGACACGGTTGGTGTAAAGCGTGCATCGTATAATCCACCTTGGATTAAAGTCACGCGCGAGGAGGTTATGTTGGCCGCTACGGCCGTGGTGCAGGTGGTGTTCTGGCCTAACAACAGCGGTGCATCCACCCACAGGTCCGAATTCTTGATTTGGAGGGGGTTGCAAGTCTTGATTGCAACTGTCGCTGAAGTCAATTGCACGCGGCCTGATAGGGTCAGCTTTGCTTCGCCGAGCAACTCGATCGGCACGAGGGCGTCAATGACCACATTCGCGGCGTAGAGCGTCGCGTTTGTACTCAAGCCGGCGTTGGCTGTGAAGTTGCTCAGGTGCAAATCGCCCGAGTGATGCACAAAGGAGAGGAATGTCCCATTCAAATTGGCGTTTGCTACGCGAACGTTTGCAAGAGTATTCAGAGTGTCGGGGGCTGCGCCATAGATCGCTATGCCATTTTGAGTGGCGTTGACGATGCTCACGTTCTCAAGCTGGGCATCGGATGCAGTCAGCATGAAAGCAAATCGCTCCTGCGCATCCACGAGTACGAGGTTGGAGATAACCGGCGCCTGCGCGGCCACAACGAGATGTCCACGAGTAATGTGTACGTCGTGCAGAGTCACGCGACTTTGATCGCCCCCCACGTAAAAGTTCCAGTCAGGGGAAGGGGACGACATTTCGACCCAGCTTAGATCTATATTGCTTTTATCAAGCAGCAGCACCAGCATCAAGACGGCGTTTCGAAGCCGAATGGGCCGGTCAGGAGAGCCACGCATGGTCAGCTGTGTACTTGGACAGCCGTCCTCTATCGCGGCATTAGCTCTTGCTATACTCGTGGTGCCCGCAAATCTGACGTCAAGAGCCGTGACCAGGAGTTGGGCCTGGCGTTCGCACCCATGGCCCAGGCTAAACAAGACAACGTCCGCGATATTCAAAGGGTCGAGCCAATGCACACGGACGGCACCATCCACTCTCAGTACCGTGTCTGGGTTTCCAGCAAGCGTGTTGTCATATAGGGTAGCATTTGCACCGCCGGCGCGAATACCAGTGTTGCTGGCCTCAAGCCAATTGGCCTGCGTGCGAGGATCTGTGGCCCCTCCGAGCACAGCGTGCAAGGCTGCGAAATCGAGCCAGACTGCCACAAAACTTCCGAGCACGATGTTGCTTTCAAAAACAGCCGTGTTGCATTGGACCACGACAATGCCCAAACCATAGTAGCTGAAGGTATTGCGCAAGCTATGCAGCGCACCTCCCTCGAAATAGATGCCGTAATGCTCCACGACATTTGGCACATTGTCGACAATGGTCATGGCGGTATTGTCCACTACCGTCCAGTTGGCATGACTCTGGCGGATGTCAATGGCGTGCTGAAGCCGGAAAGAGGCAATAATGTGGTTGTTTTGACAAAGGCCATGGCCAGGCTCATCGTCTGTGCTTTGACCAAAGCCCAGCACGGCCAGGCGTGCGGTATTTGGTATCGAAGAGCCGTTGGCCAGGGCAAAATTGATGGTGTTATCGACGGCCAAGCACTGGGAACAGGTGGCGTAAACGCCGCGACTGCCAGTCACCAGGTCGAGAATATTTCGAGTGAGCAGTAGGACACGACTGTCGATCATGAGACAGCCGTGGGTGTAAATGCGCCAGTGCACTTGAAGTGAGGCAAAGTTGTCCTCCACCATGACGTGAGAGAGAAATTGGGTATAGATGAGACCGCCTCCACCATTGAAAGTGTTTTGAGCCACGACGGCACGTGTGCCGTTGAGAATAAACACCCAATAATCCAATTGCGTGCTTTGAGGGGTGGCAAGGAAGGTGTTGTTGTAAACGCTCACATTGGTGGCATCAAGCAGGTGGATGACACCCACCACCCGTGTGACTGCAGAGGCGTTGCCAAGTTCGATCTCATTGCGGCTCACATTGACAGTACGAGCGGGTTTGTCCAGGTAAATTAACCCCGCTGTGTGACAGTCGAGAGCAGAGTCGGCTAGGGAAACAGAAGAGTCAGCGAGGAGCAGGTGGTTGGCCGCTCCGCGGATTGCCAAGCAAGCCGTGATATGGCTGTGGATGATCTCCAAAGATCGTGCGGCCCCAAAGGGTGAGACGATCCCCAACATGCTTGCGATGGATGTATGTTCGACAGTCAAAGTTCCATTGGTGGCCAAGCTCAGCGCGGCATCCGAGGCGAAGAGAGCGCTGTTATACAGCGCGACGATGGAGTTTTGGGCCATTACCATGATGGCAACTGCAAGTCCCATGCATGTGTGAGATGGTCGAGCGTGTGAGGACCGATAATGTCACTCAGGGCCGGCCGCAATGATTACATTGAGTCCCCGGCTGGCCTCTCATCCCAAACGAGCACGGAGCCAAGAGCGAATCAGCAACGTACCATCGGTGCCCGAAATATGAGAGTCCTTAATGACGACCTGGGCATTGTGTCGTGACACCAGCAGCGCAATGCTAGCAGCTTCCAAGCGCACGCCTTGTAACCAGATACGGGTGCCTGTGAGGGTGAGGCTGCTGTTCGCATGGGGCTGCACGAGCGTGACATTGGTCGTGTTGAGCTGAAAATTGCAAGCAATTGTCAGGTCCGCCTTCAAAATGTGGATGGCGGCAAGGTTGGGGTGAAAATCGAGCGTGCAGGTAGTTTCAGCCTCCACGTCCTCAAGCGCTGAAAGATAGGTGTCAAACTCCTCCTCTGCAAGGGGTGGGGAACCCAAATGCCACAAACACAAGCATGGTTGTCAGATAAGGTGCTGAGTGCACCAGGGTTGTTGTTGTTGAGGGAGGCTCCCCTTCCCCCGCCACCCCCCTCACCCCCTTTTTTTTGCTAGACGCGAGGGAAATATTTGGCAAGCATCTCCCGCCTCAAACCCAGTTTCCGAGCTGATGAGGCGCAAAACAACGCACCATTTGAGGCCGCAAAATGGACGCCGTCTGCTGTCACATGAGTGCTTGCACACGTCAGAATGACGATGCAGCACACTAAAACAGCGCGCACCAGGTACATATTCTGGAGGACGCCAGCTGCTCCTGGTTGAGATCGCAACTGCGATGCGGGCCGAACAGCCGACCGGTTACCGGCCAGCCTCATCCTGCTGCTGTCGGGCGATCAAAGAGCCCATTCACATGCTTGCAGCATGGCACAGCGTTGTCGCCTTGTCGTTCTCTCCTTATCTCAAGCCACATACCATCTAGACCATCTCGACCACCTCGACCATCTCGACCATCTCGACGCGCATTCTCACTCCATAACGACACCCCACGCCGCTGACGCCCAAAGCCAGTCGATGCCTGCTTCTGCCCAGCTCAGCAGTCACCTTTTATCTGACATCTCTCTCTCTCCTTTCTCTCCTTTTTCTCTCTACATGTGGTAGTTGTGCTATTCCTCTGTGCCTTTGCTGTTCTTTCTACCTTTCTCTTTCTCTTTCTCACTCACTCACTCTCTCACACACACACTCACACCACACACACTCTCTCTCTGTTAGAGAACGCCTGAATGCAACAGTTGTTGTTGCCACTGGTTCTCGGTGATTTGGAGAAGACGGCCGATTGAGCTGGCGCAACCTCTGGCGAGTCTTGCGTCTTGGGTGGCACGCAAGCAGGGCGGGTCTTGGTCGGCCCTTTGGGGTGTTGGATATTTGATTGAGACGTGAATGATCTTTGCTGTAGCCTGCACGAGTGGTCGCTTTTTGGTAGCTTTGCTTTGAGGCCTCAGTGCCAACGTAAACCGGCTGAGCGACTGCTATTCATCACACATCATGGCAGGCCGGTTCAGTGTCTACGATTATGATGACGGTGCGTGCTCCACTGTTCGGCGCAAGGCCTGTTTGGAGAGAAAGACCTGATCGATGTTTTTTTTTTCTTTTTGGCTTCATCGGCAGATCTTGGAGGCTTTGGTGGGATTGGTGCCTTTGGCAATCGCTTCAATGACTTTGACGATTACCAGGATGATGATGCGGTCAGTCACCTAGCCATCAGCCCGGCGTGAGGCCCTGAGGGATATTCTTGATCTTCAGCATCGGTGCGCTCACTGCACCAGCATTATTTCATCTTTCTGTCTTTTGGCTTGCCTTCTATTACCTTTGGGCCTGCAGGGTGCTGGAGGCGAAATCGAGGAACAACCCATCTTTGACAAGAAGAGCTGCTTCCGGTCTGTTATCCAGCGACGCTTGTGCCGATCCGAGTCTGAAGAGCTAGCGGGGGATGCGCCATCTTGGTGCAAATGGACGTCAATCGCAACCACGTAACGCTCATGCATCTGTTTCCAACGCTAGTGATCGTGAGGAGCGCATCGTAGCCGTGGGCGCAGCCAATGACAAGCTCTTCATCGCTCAGCGTCCCAACACTGTGGGCATGTATCGCCCGCAAGTGAGCAGCCCCGAAGGTAATCATTCGCTCCAATCTTCATATGCCTCTTTGTTCCCAGCAAATCCCTCTTCTTCCACCCAAGCCCCCACCTTGTTTTTCTGCCCAGCTACTATGCTTTGAGCAAACATTAAGCTTCGGGGCAGCTTCGGGCCGCCCTCAGCCGTGTCACTTTCCCTTTCTTTGATTCATTGCGTGGCAACTTCTTGAGCTGGTTTGTTCATTTGGCTTGCTTTTGTTTTGATGTCCTTCTCTGGTGGTGGCGCTCGTATTTTGGCAGAAACCTTCGACGTGTCCGACTACCTCCAAACCGTATCCAACCTTTTCGTGGATCCCCAAGGAATCCATCTCATCGTCTGGTACGGACAGAGCCCTTGCTGTTGCACAACTGCCATTGAACGATGGCATTGCGTCGTGCTCTCATGCCCGCTCAATGCTTGATGGTCGTGTGGTCTTGAGGCAGTGGTGAAACGGCCGAGGGAAACCATACCACGGTGTACGTCAACACACACACACATCAGCGCACCAAGTGCGCTCCCATCCGACCGCTACAGAGCCACCGCGTGACTGCCGTGGCCTGGGACCCCGTCTTTCGCGACGAATCAAGCTCTCACTCGGGCGTATGTAGCTCCACACTCTTTGATATATCTTTGTGCCAACACCAACACCGCCGCACACCTCCTCACCTCATACCCACGACCTTCGCCCCAATGCCACAGCACGTTCTCGTGGGCACATTTGATGGTGCCGTCTACTCAGTTGTATTTGACGGTGGCGTGCGCGATTGCGAATCGGTAAAGACTTGTCTCCTCTGATTGTCCCTCTAAATTTTTTTTTTTTTGGGGGAGGTTCTCGTCGTTTGCGCACAGTATTCACAAATGTGCATCCCTCCTCTCCCGTTCTCAGGTGTGGAGCTTTCCTCAAGTTCGCGGTCGGCCCTCGCCCATTTGCTCCCTTCATGTTGAATTACTCAGCGGTGGCGAACTCTACGTTACCGTCTCTTCGACTCAGTACGCTCTCGTTGATCCCAATGAACACCACGCTTCTTCTTTCGACTGGCGCCTGCAATGCTATTACGTTCCAAAGTCACGACCACGTGCCCGTGTAACAGCCTCTTGAAGCAATTCATGGCCCTGCCCAAGGCTAACGAGCGTCATCCTTATGCTTTTGTGTTCAAGCACCCACTACCCAGTACGACACGTCTCCTCTCTTGCCTTCCCAGCTAACCAGGCATGTGGCCTGATGAGTGTCGCCTGGCTACTTGTGTAGATGCTGAGCAGGAGGTGATGGTCCCGATCTCGCGATCACAACTGGTTTACCACGGTCGACAGGGCGAGACAGCGTCGGCTTTTGCGTGGTTGACTGGCCAGGGTTTGATTGTGGGCAACTTGGATCTTGAGCTGGCACGCACCGGCAACCGCTCCGCCATCCCGTCGTATGATGTGCTGCCCTACGATGTAGCCTTTATTGATGGGGATGAGGTGCCTCGGAACCTGGGCGAGGACCGCGCCAATCCTGACAGTGACCCACGTAATCCCCAGGCCATCATGCTCACCCAGTTTCACGTGCTTCTCTTGTATCCCCGTGCCCTGCGCATTCTGTGCACGCTGAACAAGCACGCCATTCCGGGACAAACGTTTCGCCCTGCTCAGGGCGAAATGCTCAACTTGGTGCGCGACGAGAGCAATCAGAAAGTCTACTGCTTCTCCAAGTGAGTAGAACCGTCAATCGCTTGTCCGTTGATTGAAGCAATTGCTTTACACCCTGTTGTACCACGAGCTGACAGGAGAACCATCGCTTCTTCTCTCCTTGTTGCCGATTCACAGCAAAGCCGTCTTTTATATCGAAGCCCACAACGAGGAGCGCGACGTATGGCGCCTGTACCTGGAACGCGGCAATTTTTACGAGGCCATTGAGCATGCGGGCGGCGATGCGCATAAGATCAACCAAATTCGCGTCGCACAAGCCGAGGCTCTCATGGCGGACGGCGCGTATACTGAGGCAGCCCACATTTACGCCAAAACAAATGCATCGTTCGAGACTGTGGCCCTGAAACTGCTCGATCAAGGTTGGATTCCAGCTCGCAGAATTTCTGCTGATCTAAGGGAAATAAATTGCCAATTTCAATCCTGTTCGGGTCCTGATGATGTGTGCCAACCATGCGGATCCGCATGGACACCGCCGTCCGTCTTTATAGGCCCAGAAAACTACGGTGCACTGCGCAACTACCTGCAACAGCGCCTGGGTCAACTGGCGGACACGGAACCGACCAAGATTGCTCTGCTCATCACGTGGATGATCGAGTTGTACCTGACCTCTCTCAATGCCATTCGCTCGGTGCGTTTTGATTGTGCAGCGGCGGGCTGATCCTTGGCCAGCCTGGGCGTCTCGGCTGCGTCAGTCTCACATTTGCTCTGTTCATGCCACTTTGCGATCTTTACACATCAAACATCACGCAGTCCAAAGGCCACGACAGTGCTGATTATGCCCGCCTATTTGGCGAGCTGAAGGAGTTTCTGAACCGTGGCATTTGTCGCACCAATCTGCACAAGGAAACGGTACGTAGAACATTGTGTCAGTTTTTGTTGTTGACTGGTACAGGCAAGGCCAACTGTGTAAGGAGAGTTCATGTTGGCATCAACACGCATCTGTCGACTCTGCGACGGCGGCTTGCAATGCTTTATAGGTGCTGGATCTGATGCGGGGCCACGGCAACGTGGATGCACTCCTCTTTTATGCCGAGCAACAACAAGATTTCAAGGTCAGAGCTCGAGGAAGACACAGCCTTCACCTTGTCGGTGCAATCTTTGCTCACCGTGATGGGCACTCACAATGCTTCGCTCGAGCAGGAGGTGATTCAGCACCACATTCAAATGAACAACATTGATGGCGCAATTTCTGTGCTCAAAGACCAGGTTGGGCTGCTCTTTGGTGCGCGTGCGTGGGACCTCTTCGTCAATCTCACGCGATGAACCTTGACTTTGTCGTTTCTCTAGATCGACGAGCGCCCCGAACTCTTGGCCATGTTTGCAGCACATATCATTCAACATCGGCCCCAGGAGCTTCTCGACATTTGTCATCTCAACTCGCGCATTGATGCCGGGCAACTTATTCCAGCCTTTGTGCGGTATGTGATCGTGGTGCTCTCTTGTTCTCATTGTTTCTTCTCGATCTCTTGCCGGGCTGCAATGCTCACGCATATGATCTTCCTTTTTGCTGGCTGCAACAGGTATCAACAGCAAGCCAATTGCAAGGCAGAAACCCTGGATGCCATCCGCGCCTACCTTGGTACGGTTGGGATCTATCGTTTGCGGCTCTTTTGCTGCCCTCGCATCCTTGGCCGGGGCCTCATGCACCTTGTGTCGTGCTTGTCAGAGTGGGTGATTGAGCGCAACCCGCGCAGCAATGAAAGCGTCTACAACTACCTTGTGTCCCTCTATGTCACTTTGGACCAGGAGCAGCCCTTGCTGCGGTACGCCCCCACATTTGAACGCTTGGGGTTAATCGCCGAATTGATTTCGTTTCCAACACAGTAATGCCCCCACCTGCCTTTGATGCGCATGGTCACAGATTCTTGAAGGAGCAAGAAGAGCGCCCGCAGTTTGATCGTGATTATGCCTTGCGCCTGTGTCACGAAAAGAACAAGCTGCGTGCGTGCGTTGAGCTCTACTCCTCCATGGGCATGTTTGAGGAGGCCGTCCAAATTGCCTTGCAGGTACTGGATGCTTAGACACCGTTATGTCAATTTGTTTTGCAGTTTCTCTTTTGCAAGTGGCCACTTTATCTCGCAGTGCTTTTTGAGACGTTCCTCTGAATGACTTTGCGGGGTATGCACACAGGTTGGCAGTCAACAGGCCGATGCCAAGCTTGAGCTGGCCACCTCAATCATCGAGCGGGTCAAAGAGGAAGAAGCCGATAAAATCATGTCCGCTGACTTGCCGAAGAAGCTGTGGTCCATGGTGGCTGAATTTACCGTCAAGGAGATTTGTGACGTTCCGCTGGCCATGAAGGTTAGCTGCCCAGTGGACGGACGGCGTTGCTCACTATGTGGTAGTAAATGTAACATCTTGTCGTGAGTTGACGCCTTCTTCTTGGTTTCCGGACTCATGTTCAGGTGTTGGAGCAAAGCCAAGTGTTGAAGATTGAGGACATTTTGCTTTTCTTTCCCGATTTCTCGCGGATCAACGAGGTTCAGGTGAGTTGTGCGCATGCTCATGGATGTGCTATCAACACGCTGGTCCCATGCGTTCACATCACCACGGTGGTTGCAGGAGCACATTCAAACTAGCCTCCAGGAGTACAACAACGAGATTGGCAACCTCAACGAAACCATGAAAGCAGCCCAGCTCTCCGCCAAAGCAATTCGTGGCGATATCCAGGCCTTAAACCAGCGGTACACAGTTGAACCTTTTGCGACTCACAATCCCAAGCTTCAGCGCTTGACTTTTTCCCCCTCATCTCGTGTCCTTTGATTTTTCCTCTATATAGATACCAAGTGGTGACAGGCAACATGAGCTGTGGATTGTGCGACTACCCCCTGATGTCGCGCGCTTTTTACGTCTTTCCCTGCTCCCACGCGTTTCACAAGGACTGCCTGATTCGAGATGCAAGTGCCTGTGCCTGACACTCGGGCCGATTCCAGTTCCTTGTGACCTGTGGTAGATAGGGAGGTGGTGCAGGCCATATGTGTAGGAACGATTCAACTAACGTGGTGGCTTGTGTAGGTCGTGCGATTCATCAAGCCGTCGGAGCGTAAAAAGGTGGATCGGCATCAGCGCGACTTGAAACGCGCGCGGGAGGACCCCAACTTCCGCGTCGACGTAGTACGACTGAATGTACGCTTTTCAAAGCCGGCATCAATCAGATGACGGATTCAAGTCTGATTTCCTTGCTCGGTGTCTGCATTCATGTCACACCTGCCTGCTTGTAGCGGGAGATTGACGAGATTGTGGGGCAAGATTGCTCGCTGTGTGGTGAAATGGCCATCCGTGCCATCGACGAGCCCTTCATTCCTGATGTAAGCAGTGATGTTATCTTTCTTGGCTTTGCGGACAGTTTGGAGCGTGGCCCCACGGTGCTTGGCCGGTCTCAGGTCGAATACTCACCCCAGGATGTGCAATGTCAACTACGTACTTTAGGAATTACTGCCAGAGTATGTGGAGAGCTGGTCCTTGGGTGATCTCAATGTCGCGCAAACCTTTGGAATGAGCGAGGAGGATCGTGAGCGCCTGGAGCTCGAGGAGGAACAGGATGGCGATGCAGACTTGTTGGAGGACATGGACGACTTTGATCCTTTGGGTGACCTGGACGTGTAAACAGCACGCTGATCTGCTGTACACGTGCCACGCGTCACTTTGACAAACACGATTAGCCGTATTGAGTCCGCCTTCTTCCTTTTCTTTTTTTTTCTCCCTCGTTTGGCTTGGAACGGGTATGAGGCGCATTTGGGAATTTTTGTTTTGTTCAGTGCCAATTGACTAGCCGCAATAGATTGCGCACTTGAGATTAGATAATGTAGATCAACACTCGGAACAAAGTTAAACAAAGTCATGATAAGCACTCAAACAACACGTTTCAAATGCCACCTAAGCTAAGTCGAGAGCTCCTCGCCGTGAGATCATCAAGGCCTGCCGCAATTGGATGAGCTCCTCTCGTGCCACCGTCTCCATCTGATGGGTCACGGGACAGGGCGGTTGAGTGAGCCAAGCGGCGCCACCCACGAGCAGCTGGTTGAGTGACCAGAGACGCCAAATGGACAGAGACTCGACTTCCTGGGACAAGTTGTATTAGTCTAGCCAAAGTTCTGATGCAGATTCTTTTCTTACCTGGCGACAGACATGCACAGAGCGACGGAACTCGGCAATGTTGGCCTCGATGCGATCCTGGATTGACCGGTCAGACCCATCAATTGCATACTGTGGGAGCGATCCACCAAATTGCGTGAGAAGACCATAATCCGGACGCCGCACGTAAGAGGGGTTCAACTCCACATCACCACTCGAAACGAATAAGCACCGAGCGCACTGACCTCTTCAATTGTGTCTTCGACCTCATCAACTTGCATGGCAAGGCCTCGGAAGGTGGAGGCCATTTCCATTGTGCGCAGCAGGCGCCCGCGAATGACCTCACAGAGCTTGTGCATGATGTCCAGTGCTCCTTGGGCCGAGGCTGTGACGGTCGATTCATCAACAATTTCGACGTCTAGAGCCGGCGTCCTGCTCACAACGCGATACTTGACCCCGCTGATCTTGGATGCAAGTTTGTCCATGGCAAGTTCCAAGGCCGCCTTGTTGCCCTTGAGTCCGGACCTGGCAATAATGTCAGCATTGTTGCGCTCGAGTTCGCTCTGGTAAGCCTTGAGTTCGAGAATGGCCGTATTGCAATTTCCAAACAAATTGTCCAGCTACGTAAAATAATTTGCCCACGAATGAGGATTCACATTGTCAACGATGGTGCCGCTTTGTTAGTCAATCACGTACCTGCTCGTGCCCGACCATTTCCAGCGTCGGGGCCTCAAAGTCCGCATCGAGAATGATTGATGCTCGTCGGCTACTACTCATAGGCAACACACATCCAAAGCAAAGTCAGCCACAGGGAACAAATGAGGAAGAAGGAAGCACATGGGGCCAGCCTAGAGTGCAAGGCAAGCGCACCCTTGTTTGTTGGAGAGCGCTGGGCGACCAGGTTTGTTTGTGCGCAGCTCTTCCTCTAGCGTCATCTGCACTTGGCGTTCCTCCAGAATTTGATGCGGCGACGATGACTCAAAATCCAGCTACGCACGAAAGACATCCGTGAGCGTTGGGCTTGCCAGACAGATGCTTAGTCGTGCCCACCACCAAGCACACGGGGCACAGGACAGACCTTTAAAAATACAGTCGAATTCTCGATGATACGGCCTTGGCGGTCGTAGAGCTGAACGGTGCGATAGCCCGGTTGTAATGCTTCGAACGGAAGCACAGCAGTCCCCAAAAAGTTGTCATGCACAATGTCATCATCCAACACCTATTGACACAGCCCCAATAAGCATCCCGCGCGGCAAAAAACGAAAAAAAACAAAACAAGAACAGTCGCGCCGTTGCATGGCAGGTCCAAGTAGCAACAGCCTACCAAGATTTGAAGGAGGGCCGAGGGTGGACAGGTTACGACAAATTTGCACGATTCATTCCAATATGGATCAATGGCATTATTGTCCAAGGCTCGGGTAGTGTGAGCCTCTCGATCGCGTGGCAGACCCAGAATCTGTGGGGGTATACATGTTGCGTGAGCGTGAGGGGCGTTTGCTTGAGATCAAGTGAAGATGGAGATGAGAATGGAATAGGACAACGAGGCACGCGAGGAGGGCCAGACCTCGATGTGAACGTAAGGATCGATGACGCGGAGGGTGGGGTTGGGCTGAGCAGCCTTGGCATCCGGTGATGGCTGCAAGTTCTGCGCACTAATGATGGTCACATCCAGGGCTCGCGTCGCAGCAACGGCATGCTCGGGCTTGGCCAAGACCTCAGAGACAGTCCAAGTGGGGTTGAACTCAGTGCCGGCATGAGAGAGAAAAAAGGGCTTTTCGACAAGACCGCGGGTGCGTTGGAAGCGGCCGTTGTTGATGTGCAAGCCAATATCACGGGTCTGATAATTGATGGGAACCAGCGAGCACCCGAGTGCCCACGACACGGATGGGTCCGGATTGTCTGAGTCAACACGTGAGCCTGCTGGGAAACAGCGTACAATGTACTTTTGTGCCAAAGTCACGAGAGCCTACGCAAAATAATGGGAGGTGGGGGGTGGGGGTGAGATCATTAGCAAAGGCTGTCAGCACTCCCGAACAAAATATAAACGAAAGCAGTACAGTCATGGCTCGGTGATGCTGGAAAGGAAAAAAAGAAGAAGAACAAACGGGGGTTGCGCTGGGAAGGGACACCATGTCGATGGGAAGATTGGCGCTTCCAACCTCAGCAGCGCCAGTATCAAGCGCCTTCACCAACGCCCGCTCGGAGATGCACAAAAGGTCGTTAGGAAGCACGCCACTGCTCAGCGTGGCCAAGGGATCCTTCACCTCAACGAGGCGCAACGTGACTAATCGAGAAAACCCTTCAAAGCAGTACGAAACACATGGAGTACCCCATACATGAGCTTGGGCTGTGTTTGGAGATGATGTGTCTTGCATACAACCATTTGAGCAAGGACAGGGGCGAGGGGCTAGAACCTTAAGGCTGGCAGTGATTACCTGGAAGGACCGGGATCTTTCGGGGTTCATCTTTGATCTTCTTATTCTTTTTGTTGCGCTTTTTCTTGACATCGGCATAAAAGGAGAACTCGTCGTACTCGAGCACATCGACTGGCTCATCTTGAGCCTCTTCGCGAGCGCCGAGCTTTTGGCTGGCGATGAAAACTTTGCCGCGCACCTTTTCCAAAAGAGGTAGGCGATTGCCACGCTGAGCATCAGGGACGTAAAGAATTGAGCCTGCAGTTTCAGTTGAGAGCAGCAGGTATTCGATGAGGAACAATGACATCAAGACATAGTGAGTCATAGGCCATACAGTCAGCTGGCATGGTTAGCAAGCAGGGCATCTCACCCAGATGACTCTTGATCGATTCGATGAGCTGCCTTTGAAGCTCAATGTCGTCGACATGCATTTCCATGATCAAGAGCAAGGGTGCGTCCGTGTCGGCAAATGCGTGGTCCTATCATACAAAAACACAACAGTCAAGGGAACAGCGCAGGGGCATTACGACGTGCGGATAAACATAAAGCCCGAGCTTACAGACCTTGATGATCTTGAGCACATCCTCCACTTCACATGGTGTGGTGCGGGTATGGCCATGGTAAACTTGCAGTTTGCCGTCCGCGTGCCAGATATCGACTAGGTGCGGCATGAAACAGGCAAATAAAATAACACATGGAAAGACAGTGTAAGCCTGGCACGTTTGCGCTTCAAGGACTCGAGCAACAACCGACAAAGGGTTAAAAATCATTTGGTAAAGCATCAAACTCACTTTCAAGGCTGCGTGCGCCCATGTCTAGAGCGTTTTTGACGGCGTCTGGTGTGCACACACCTTGAATCTGCATTGAAAGGGGAAGCAGAGAGGACAGCATGAATGTCTGCCGAAGTTTACCAGATTCTTTTACGCGATGGTCACGAACCTGACCACCAGCCAAGTAGCTGTTGTGAGACGCAGCAAAGTAGTAATGATGCAAGGGACTAGACCACTTGATTGGCGTGGCAACTTCGTGGGAAACAACATGTTCGTGTTGCTGCAGAAACTCTGTAAAGCCGTCAAGCCCAAAGCGATGCTGCCAAGATGGCCCAATACGATCGGCAACGAGCAGGTGAGGGATGCGCGTGACGGGTCGCACTCCAAGGTCGACTACTGTGATGTAGTCACATGCAGCGGTAGGACTGGGGCATTTGCTACCTCATGGCGGTTGGCTTCGATGGGCTCGTGCTGAGCAATGAGCTGCTCTGCCTCTGAGAGTGAATTCAGCAACACCTGAACAGACCATACAGAGCGTTAGTTGGAAGCTCGACAGGGTATGCAGGCGCCGCCGGTGAGAGGTGCTGCCTGCAAGTCAAGGCGAGCGTACATGTTGCTCGAGTTCAAGAAACAGACGCAGACTGGAAGCTTCGATGATTTGACCGTCCTTGGCATATTTTTGCAGCAGCATAAAGACCTCACGCCGAGTTTTTAGACGCTACCCAGTTTGGATGAGAAGATGAGAAGATTTTATTTGTCAAAGGATGGCGTGGCAGGTGGACCGTTGGCTCAGAGAAATAGCAAGTGAACAGTCCAAGATGATTGGCGACAGAGACTTACAGTTACGAGGGCGAAAAACTGGTCAAAGGTGCAGCGGAATGAGTCATCGGCACCAAGGGGAAGAATTTCATCTGCGGGAGGCACGTCAAGAGCGTGGCCATTGGTATTCTCTGCTCCGTTGATCTTTGCTTCATCCTGCTTGCCATTTGCAGTGGAAGCCTCGTCACCATCTGCGACAGTCTGATCTTCGAAAACCACATCCGAAGGGGTGGCGGTGGGCGGGGTGGAGGCCGCAGCAGGCGTAATTGCGCCATCTTCGATAGCCGGTGAAGTCTCTGGCGTCTATGGGGTGCCAACATTATATATGAGCTGTGCGTGCGGACATGAGCAACTGGCCAAGGCGATGGGCTTACGCCTGGAATGCTGGGTCGAGGAGACAAGGGTTGTCCTGAGTTGAGGCGCTGCTCAAGATCCAGGCGCTCAAAAAGATTCTATACCAAGCGAACGAAAAAAAAAAGGGGTGGGGTGGGGCCCAAACGACTGTCAGTGAGCCGAACCCTGGCTTAAAAGAGGTCGTGTCGTTGTAAATGGAAACGAGGCCTTGAGCACGACGACCAACGTTAACAAAGACTTCAAGATGCTCGCTATCGATGTTGTTGAGCAGAGCCTTGGTGGCCTCAAGGGTCTCAGCTTTGGAAAGTTGGCCATCGCTGTCAGTATCTGTTGTCGTTGTTGCGTTGTTGGCGGAAAAACACGGGGAGAATGTGGGAGGTGTGAGAAAGGGAAGGGGTTCTCGGCTGGGCAACGATGGCGGGCCCAGGACTTGAACTACATACCAAACTGGTCAAAGGTCTGCTTGATCCATTGTCGGCGCATGCTTTGCTGCTTTGTGGATGCATCTGAGCGGTGTATAAGAAGGCGGAGGCCCGTCACCCAGAGGTCACGGCAATCCAGAGATGGGGCCACCAAATCTAGCGTGCCACCCTTATGATAGGCGGTGAAACAGCGCCATTCTTCGAACTCTGCTCACGAGAAGCAACCGCAACCATTGACCAAAACGAGCCTGTGAGCACGGTCGGGAAAAAAGGGTGGGGACATGTGTAAGGACTGGGGTGATGTCTCATACCAGCCGCTTCAGGTGTATTAAAGCCAGCAGCGCCTTTTCCTGGATGAATCTTGGTGAAATCACGAATTGGGACTGCAAAGCAGGCGCAAAGTCAGATAAAAAAAAGTTGAGCAGAGCGAAGACGGGGTGAGAAAAGGGGTGTGCGAGGGTAGGTGCGCGATCGGGAGGAGGCAGAACTTCACTACGTACTCGATCGCGTGGCGTTGTTCTTCTTGGAAAACCAGGTAACTTGCTCACGCTGGACACACCAAAGGGTGAGGAAAGGTCGGGGGAGACATGCTTGAGGGTGGTCGTCATGGCTGGTAGAGAGCATAAAGCAAACCTCAGGTTCGAAGAAGATGTATCGTTCGTAAAGCTTGTGGCCGCGTACTTTTAGCATGACTGAGCCGCGGAAGAGCTCCTGAATCACATCAGCCACTGCACACGGGCGCGTTGACAGGGGGTGGCGGGTGAGTGACGTGCGAGCGTATGGAAAAGCCCATGCTTGGAGGGGTGGCATAGCAGAGTGGGTTAGTCAAAGAGGGTCTGACCTTCATTGAGACGAGGCAGGTCATCACGACTAAACTCGCGCGCGTCCACGGTAAACTTGACCGACTTCTTGTATGATGAGCGCTGAGAGGACGGAGCTGAGCTAGAGGTGCTCTTTAGAATGGGTCGATCCGTGCGCATGGGCGGGGGCACCGCTGGCACAAACTCGGCGTGCTCGTAGGACGCCATGGTCCCGGGCACACGCTCGCCCTATCAAAGAAAGCAGGATGTTTCGCAGGGGGCTAAGGGCAAGTTTGAGAGGGGTTGGGTCGAGCGGAAAGGGGGTGGTCTGTATTTGTAAACGCACGTCCAATGTTCTCGGTCCGCAGGTGGCCCGGAATAGCACCTGTAGTGCTATTCTTCAGGGCGGGTCTGGTGGCTTGATGATATGTCAAGCGATCGGCTGGGACTTTGTAGTTGGACGACGGCAATCGAAGTGGTTCCAGCCGAGGAACTGGGCTGTCGTCAGCTCGCGCACGCGCCACAGGTTGGCGCGGCTACGCGATTCACCCGACACCCCTCAAATCTACAGCACCACCACCACCATCATTATCCTCGAGTAAGCAAAGTGGGGGCACACAAGGACCTCGCGCCTCAAACGCTTTTTTTTTTTTTTTTGTGCAAATAGATGGCATTCACAAGAATCGTCGGGCGTTGCAGTGCACGCAGGAAAGGCGGAGACCGTCGGCGGCGGGGAGGTGGGTGCGTCATTAGCGCGCGTCATCGTCGCACGTACCTCTGACATGGATCAAATGGGAGGGCAGAAGCGGGGATTAGGGGGAAAGGGGCGGGGCATGGGGGAGAAGATGTAGATCAACATGTGGTAGTTGAAGGTTTTGGTGGAAGATAAAGGGGGTTAGGGTGGAAGTTAAGCGTGAGATATTGTTGCTGATATATGGGTTATTGTACTTGGAGTGAAAGGGTGTTTGTCGTCGCGTGTCCTTTGTCGTGGTTAATGCTGCAGTGGCTGGCCCGGTTCTTGAAGGAGGACAAGCAGGTTATTGAAGATTTTATTGGATATAAAGGGCACTTGACTTTAGAACACTGGGAAGTTTATGAAGATGGTTGTGCTGATGTGGTTTGTCATGTTGCTCATGCTTACCTAGTGATGGTGACAGAATAGCCAAGCTTCATAGACCTCTTCAAAATAAAATGACGCGCTCGATATGTCAGAAAATGAACCTGGTGTTGATAACACGTGTTGTTGCCATTCGACAACCCCTTCCCTTATCAACCACAACCATCATCATCCATCAACAACGAGAGAGAGAGAGAGAGAAACAGAGAAGAGAGAATTCTCGGAAGAGGGCCGCTCTTTTGAACAGCAAAGGCGGGGCGGTCGATGCTCCTGGGCACGCAATTGCCCGTTTCTGTTTCTTTCCCAGCTTGGGGTACAGGGGCTGTTGAGCTGCCAAGCAGATTGACTTGCGTAGATTGAGCTTTTGGGGATCTGCGCAGGCATACGTCTGCCAGTTCGCTTGCTCGCACAACAACCCAACACCCCTGCGCTACTCCAACCGCGAGCATGGGGTGCGGATCATCCACTGCGGTGGTGGTGCGCGATACGTTGCCAGCGCCAGATGCGCGCAAGACCAACAAGAAGCGCCGCCGCAACATGAAGGCGCCGCACGGCCACCTGCTGAACACGCTCGATGAGACCATCGAGACGGCCAAGGCGTGGCGTGAGTACGCCACGCAACGCCGCCAGCACTTTGCTGATTGGCATGCTTGGCTCGGCGATGAAACGGAAAATCCAAATGAACACCGCCTCCGAAAGGCCTGCCAAGCACGCATTGCCGAAGCCGAAGACCAATCGGCTCATGACGTTGACATGCTCTCGTACGCCTCAGCGCCCGCCCCGTCCTGGCCAAGACAAGGGCCACCTTCCGCAACGCACCTCAATGCTCATTTCCGCCCACTTGATCATTGTACATAATGTAGTCATTACAATGCCCAAGTTGCCAACCTCCAAGAAGTCCTCAAGGTATCACCACACGTTTCTTCCTTTCCTCCTTTCCTCCTTTCCTTGCTTCTGCGAGCTCTTTTCGACTCGCCTTTCGCCCATTGATGCCCCGACGCGCGCGCGCGCGCGCTCTTGGCTGATCGCGCCTTAGGTGCTGAAGGAGCACGATCGTCTGGTGACTGATCTACGCACCGCTCAGCAACGGCTGCATGACGCCCGAGAACATCACCAAGCAGCCGTGCGCAATCACGAAAAGGTACCGCCGCCCAATTCTGCCCTTTGCCTGACAAAACCTGCCTGTCGTGCCGCTCCACCTGGTTGGCCAAGCGCAGGCATGCACGATGACCCAACTGTTGTGCCGGTTGCCCGCAGGCCAAACTCAAGGCCAACTATCAGACGCTCAAACCCAAGATTGAACACGATCTGATGGATTTGCATGCACAAGTCGGGGCCTGCGAGCGCCAAGTTGAGGCCGCCGAGCGCACCGTCGAAAAGTCCGTCGTCAGTACACGTGAGCGCAAGCAGATGCTTGTGGCCAAATCGTTGCTCTATACACATGCTGTACGTGGTGCCCGGTTTTGTTTTAAAGCTGGTGGCCCGGCACACGCCCACCGTACTTTGATCATCGCCACATTCGCATTCCGTCCTATCCCAATAGAGCATGATTGATTATCACCAGCGCAGCATTGAGACCCTGCGCAAGTACAACGAACAGATTCACATACTCTGCCAGCCTGAAAAGGGTACGTCAGCCCCCAAGACGCTGGCCTCACGTTTGAATCGAAAACGCCAATCCTGCGATTGTGTGCTCATGGCTCATAATGCATCACAGGATCGTTTGCGCGCACCTCCGTCACCGCACCTGCGATAGCGCCGTTTGTACCGGATCAATCCGAGGACTCTCAGGGCCCCCCTTTGTCCTTGCCTCCTGCCACACAGCAATCCATTGCGGCGCTGGAAGCCCCGCCAGCAATGGCCCCGTCCACGCTCAACACGACCGCCTCGCCCGCCCTGCCAAGCAGTACGCCAGTCGCCGTTACATCGGCAAGTGGGACCCCACAAGCGGCCTCTTCGAGCCCCGCAATTTCCAGCCCGGAATCTGCTCCTCTCGCGCTACAAGGGCCTGCTACCACACCAGCCGCAGCAGAGACCTCGAGCCCGCCCGTGCGGGAGGAAGTGCAGGCCAACACCACGACCACCTTGGCGATCGTCCCTAGCACCGACCGGCCTGACCATGAAGCGCGGGAACGGCGCATACTACCTCCTATCCAACGACCTTTGCAAGACGCGGCTGACGAGCTCGAATAGGCCAGCTCGGGGCCCGCCCCAGATGATTATAATACAGTGGACGGCATGTCAAAATCAACTATTCAATTTGTCATTCACGCGTGTAAGATGCATTCCTATCATGTTTGTCGTTCGTGTCCACTTTGGCACACCAAGGGGGCCAGACATTGTCGCTGTTCCCGGCACCACAGCTGAGAACAACGGGCAAGCAAGTCGCTCATGGTCTGCCCGCAACCTAAATGATCAAGGCAGGAAGACATGATTGCCATCCCAATCAACTCCCATCCCAGCCCAGTTGAGTCTGTTGGTGTCGTGCTGTGCTCATGCCGTGCTGCTGCGTCTTGTTGACGAGCGTCCATTCCTCGCTCAAAAGCAGCATTGGCAGTCGAAGGGACAGTCCGGTGTGCCTAAAAGAGGTCAAGGTTCACGGTGCAGACAGACCCGCAGTGAGCCATACATAGGGAAGCTTGAAACACACGTCGCTTTTCGTTTTGTTTTGTCACCAGGAGGTGCGCCCACGCACCACCGCTATCAGCACGGATACCCAGCTCATCGTAGGTATACACGCGCAGTCCGTCGACCATTTTGCGCTCTAAACACCACCGGCCACCGTAAGTCTTTTCAGCACCACACCAAAACCATTGGTGTCGGTATACCAAGCAAGGACTGGAAGGGCTTTGCGTACTGGTTTTGCGGTTGCCCCGTGCGTCACGGAACTCATCATCATCATCATCATCATCATCGCTCACTTGAGCTTGAGGGCCAGCGGCCACAGAGGCAGCCGATTTCTTTTTATTCGCACCGCCTTGGGACGCCTTGCCTCCCTCAGCTCCAGCCTTGGCCCCCTTTCCTGACAGAGGCTGTGGCATATGCTTGGCTTGCTTCGTAGCCGGGGGACCGCTCTTGTCAGCCTGGAAGAGCAGCAAACGATTCCCATCACATTAGCGGTCAGCGGCGCGATAAACACAAGTCCACGTGGTGCATGCCTTTGAGGCGTGCCACGGGCCGAACACCGGACCTGTGGCGCCGATTGCAATGTGCTAAAGATATCATCCAGCTCGCTTGCTTGCTTTTTCTTCTTCTTTGCTTCGCCCTCGGCTGCCGCGGGCACAGCCGCCGGTGTAGCTGCCGCCGGCTTGGCCGCCTTGCCCTTGTTCTTTCCCATGTCGAGTCGTGTCGTTCTTTTTTTTCCAAAAAAAAAAAATAAAAAAAAAATGAAGGAAGGTTTCTTGTTTTCAAACACAAAAACATGTAAAAACAAGAAAAACGATTTTCAAGGCGCCGGCTGAACTTTGGGCCACATGGTGGATGTATTCAAGGGGACTGTGATGAGCGGCGTGTGCCGGTTAAGAAGCCGGCTTGAAGCATCGAACTGCAAATGAAGAAAAAGACAGCCGGATGAATGAATTGCTTGGTCCAGGATGACTCTCTCACACTCAACTCTTCATCTGATGGTATTCTACGAATTCCGACATCATGTCGCTGGGTTTGAGCTTTCCAACAGCGTCAGGAGTGCGCGCAGCGCTTCCTGTTCGGTCGGTGCCGTCACATGTCCGTCAACTAGAGCAGAAACACAAACGCGCAGCAACAGGAGATGCACGGCTGTCCGGCCATTGCAGCGCAGGCGAATCCATCTATGCGTAGTAGGGAAAGTCACATTGAGGGAGGGGGGGTTACGTGACTTGAGGCTAAAGGCAAGGAATCCGTAGTGCAAAGCACCATTCAACAGGCAAGACAAGACGACACTTACTGGTCGAGGGTCAGCAGGCCACCAAGTGCATTCACGTCCACCCGGCGAGCAGCAACCACCAGCTGCCAGGGCTCCACGCTGGTGCATTCGGTGGCAAAGCACTTGGTTGTTTCCAGGCGATTGCGGTAGAGGAGCCAGCGCGAGGAAGCGGGGTGAGCTCGCAGGCAACTGCCAGGATGGATTGTGCCTGCTACCCCGCGGTGGAACGTGAGGTTCCAACCCCGAGCATCGGCTGCTGATACCTCGCGACGTGCCACCTGCGGCCACAGTGCTCGGCACAGCGCAACACGCAGTAAGGCGGGCGGTGCACGCTCGGGTGGCGGGGGCCGCGCGTCAGACGCGGTGCCAGACATTTCTGCATTGCGATACGTCTTGTAAAGATCGTCGCGGATACTGCTCGCCTGCAGCAGGCGATGTCGTTGCAGGCAGTTGCTCAAAAGCATTGCCTTTTGTTTTGCCTTTGGTGTTCGGCACCAAGCCACAAATGCATGCAGCTCCAGCATGAGGTCACTTCGAGCGTCCTCTTCGAATTTTAGCCGGCAGCTTTTGAGCTTGTCCCGTTGATCCAAGGGGGCCGCGAAAATATCCTCTGCACTCGCCAAGGCGGCCAACGTCAGGGCCGCAGGAAATACGCCCAATGCGTGTGCCTCGAGTAAAAGTTTGGCAATATGGACGTCCAGCGGCAGCCGGCTCAGGCGATGACCGAGCGGTGTGAGTGACCAGTGACTGGAGAAGCGCACGGCATCTTCCTGTACTGCGTCAATGTCGAACAAGTGCCGCAGCGCCTCTTCCACAGCAGCCGGGGCCGGGGCATCAAGAGCTTTGGCCAGCAGCTCTGCTGGCTGATGGCTTGTGGTAGATAGGACATGAAGACAGAGCTCCTCGAGAGGCACGCGTTGAATTTCAGGCCTTGTATACGCTGATAGCTCCCGGTATTCACTTTGTGTATACAAGCGGTAGCAGTGCCCCGCACGAACACGCCCCGCACGGCCGGCACGCTGCTTGGCGCTGGCGCGCGACACACGTGTCAGCGCCAACTGTGACATGCGCGAATGCCCCTTGTACCGCAGCTCCTTCACCAGGCCAGTGTCGATCACGACCGTGACATCTGGGATTGTCACGCCTGTAGCAGAAGAGGTCCATGAGATGAAGGGCAAACGCACCCAACAGCAACAAAAAAAATGACAAAAGGGACGAAAAGGACACAAAGGACGAAAAGGACACACACACACACACACACACACACACACACACACACACACACACACACACACACACACACACACACACACACACACACACACACACACACACACACACACACACACACACACACACACACACACACACACACACACACACACACACACACACACACACACACACACACACACACACACACACACACACACAAAGAGTTTCAGGCAGGGCAAGTGGCAGTACGGTGTCTGGGTCGTACCTGTCTCAGCAATGTTTGTGGAAAGCACCACTTTGACGGCATCGGGGAAATGTACAAAGGCTTTCTGCTGCTCACTCGAACTGAGAGCGCTGTGCAAGGGTACAATCTCAAGCTATCGCCATTGCAGTCAGAATAAGAAGGGAGGATGTCGGACAAAGACACCCATAAATCGAGAAGAGCCAGTGCACGACAATGAATCAAAAGCGAACCACTTTCCACCCCAATCGCACCTGGCGTTTGACTGCTAGCGCCGAAGCCTGTAGCTGTTCGTACACAAGTTGAATCTCTTTGAGGCCGGGGAGAAAGACTAAAATGGCACCGCCGTCGACCTTGTCATGCTAGAAGAAGCACCCAAAGTCACAAATGTACAGGCCAGTGTCAGTGCTTGTCAAAGTCAATCGATGGGCCGTCAATGCTCGTGGGGCTGTACACACGCAGGCGTACCTCATGCGTGGCGAGGTGCACGATCAAGGTCTCGATCAGTTCTGGGTTGACGACGTTGGTGCGCAAGACGTCGATGGTCTCTTGCGTCATCGCTGAATAGCGCTCAGGATCGAGGTTGACACGGTCGGCAGCCTCGTCTCCCGTTTCTTGAAGCCACTCTTCCTGATGCAACTCACGCGCGCCATTTTCACCCTTGACAGCAACAGTGGCTGTTCGCCAGATTCGGCGCTCAATGTAATAGTCAGATTCAGGGTCACATTCGTAGCCCGTGGTCTCGACAATGTCCTCAACAAAATGTTCGGCGACGGGAAAGGTCCGGCCTTGCACGTTGATAACAGGCACGGCCAATGGGGCAAAATAGGCTGCAAAGCGCTCGGCATCCAGCGTGGCGCTCATGAGGACCACCTTCAGATCGGGACGGATGGGCAGCAATGCCTTGAGCATGACGAGCAAGAAGTCCGACTGTACAGTGCGCTCGTGAATCTCGTCGATGAGCAACACCGCCACGTGGCGCAAGTTGGGGTCCCCCTGCAACATGCGCAAAACAATGCCGGTGGTGCAGTACACCAGGCGGGTACTTGGGGCCACACAGCGGTCGGTGCGCACGTGATAGCCACAGAGGCTGCCAGAAACGCCAACATCACGATCACCGAGCTCAGCGCTGACGCGCTTGGCAATGGACACGGCCGAGATGCGGCGGGGTTGGGTGCAAAGGATCATGCCAGGCCCAGCAGATTCCAAAAGAGTTTGTAATACAAATTGTGGTACTTGAGTGGATCTGAGAGATGTTGGGGTGAGGGGTGCGTTCGTGTGTCAAAAGGCGACGCATTGCTGGGGCATAAAACGAGACTGTGCACGCAGGATGAGAACGCACTTGCCACTGCCGGTTTCACCGGCCACAATGGTCACGCGCTCGGTTGCAATGATGCGAGCAATTTCTTCCTGGCGAGCATGTACTGGCAAAGACTGGCGCGCCGGTAAGAGCTTCCTGTGGATGGTTGGGTAGCCACACGATTCGTAAACCAAAGAGGATAACGTGGAGGTGCAAAGAGGCCCATTACGCAGGCGGTGGAACGCGTACCTGTACCCGGGCCGAGCCGTGATTGAATCCCAACTGGGTGAGTTCCGGCTCTTCTGGTGAAGTGTCGACGGCTGTTCTGATGAGACAGGGGTGGCAGCCGAGGCGTCCAGGGCATGCATGGTGTTAGAGGTCTTCAGAGTAGAGCTGGGTTGGGTCCAAGCGGGTGGCGTGGTCTGGACAAGATTGGCCACAAAGGCCTCGCGTCGGGCGTTGGCCTCACGCAGCTGTTCAAGCCTGACATTTCTTTGATTCTGCACCCACTCCAGCCAGAGGTCTCGGTATGCTCGGTGAAGCTGCTGGTAAGCGTTTGAGGTCGGGTCCAAGACGAAAAGCATGTGCAACGCTGCCAGGTGACGTGCCGTGGACCCATCTGGCGCATCCAATTGACTGACCACTTGGAGTTGATCCCCCTGAATGGGCAAGAGTGGTTCTGGCCAGCGGCCAAGGGCGACAGATGAGGCGGAAAAGTCGAGTTTCAGGTTGGTCCGACGCTGGGGCTGAAGTTGCAAGCAACAAGTCATCACATGACGCGCGCCTTGAGGGGCCACGGCTGCTTTCGTGAAGCGTGGGCGGCTGTCCTTGCTCAAGTGTTGCTTGGCAAATTGGATTAACAATTGCTCAGGATTTGCGCCTTGCCACTTTTGGACATTGGCATCAAAGCGGCGGTATGCAGGTTTGGCAGCAGGGGCCGGGGCTGCTGAGTTTGCTGCTGACCCATCAGCAGCGTCAACCAGCTCGTCCAGCAAGTCAAAATCAAGTGCACTCTGGTTGCTGCCAGCGCCATCACTGTCATTGCCGCTTTGGTCAGCGTCGGGTCGTACGTCATCACGTGCGCCTGCAGCAACTGGCCGTGGCGCTGTGGCCTCTGCGGGTGTTGGGTCTGACGAGAGGCCGGCACTGGGCTCGAGAACAGCCGGTACAAGGTTCGGATGCTCACGCTTGATTTTGCCGATCCGTTGGCCACAGCGCTTGGCCATCTCCGAATCTTTACGTTGCTTGGCATCGGCAGCATCGCGCAGCAGCTCAGCAAGCTCCAGAGCCAATGCTTCCAGGTCAACATGGGTGTGCCGCACAACGGCCTTGGCTTGTCCATGCCCTAGAAGCTCGTCTTGATCCAGGTCATCGCTCTCGGAGCCACTGGATTCGGCCTCCATGCGGGCCAGGATCCAAGCCTTAGTGTCAAACTTTTTCTTTTTTGTCGCTTTTACCGCTTTGGTCGTGTCGGCCTGTGGCTTTTGGGGGCGCAGACTAGGCACCGATGGCTGCTTCATGGGCTCCTCAGGGGGCGTGGTGTGGGGTGGTTCAGTGGCAGCCTCTGCGTTCAATTTGGCCTGGTGCTGAGCTGCCTCGCGTTCCTGCCAGCGGCGTGCCTCGGTTTGGTGCGTACTCAAGAGGTCAGCAGGAAGGCGGCGCCAGTCTGGCGTCAGTAGGAGGGCCCGAACCAGGAGGCTCGCATTGGCGGTGGGCACAGCTCGGAGGGTTGCCTCGACATCCTCGATATCAAAGCCCAGGGCCACAAGATCATCATAGGCTTGTCGCAGGCCACGAGCAAATGAGTCCTCCGTCAGACCAAGGGTAGATGGGAGCTCCATTTGCAGTGCCTGCTGCAAGTGCTGCGCCAAGTTGCTGAGGGTAGTAGGGGGCAGCTGGTCTATCAGGGCCATGAGGGCGGCTGGGGGCTGGGTGCCCGCTGAGCTGATGCCTGTCTGCGCCGGCAATAAATGGCGGGCGGCGTCTGCTTGCGCGGTGGACTGAGTGGCCTGGATGAGCTGAGAGATGAAGTGATTTTCATTCCAGTGTGGCAAGACGCGCATCAAAAGGGCTTCCAAGGCTGCCTCTTGGCTGGCAGAGAGCAAAAGCACATCATCGGACGGAAGTTGCTCAAAGCGCAGCTGAGGACTAGGGGCATCCAGGGCTTTTGTCCAATCATCAGCCGCGGGCGGCGCCGCCGTGTCTTCGCCATCTGTGGGCGCGGTGTCGACTTGCAGCTCAGCAACAACCGAAGCAGCGCGAGCTGCTGCGGGTTCTTCGATCGTGGTGTCTGTGGCTGTGCCCGCTTGAGCTAATTCATCGGGCTTTGTCGGCGCCGGATCCGGGGTCGATTTTGGCTCTGACACCGGCGCCGGTGCAGGCGCCGTACTACTGGTCGCATAGCCACGCACATCAACCGCACGCCCTTTCTTCTTCCGTCCCATCGTCCCGGTCACGGTCAGGCGCGAGCTAAACTCATCAAGCGCGCAAAATGGTGCACACACGGAAGAGCGCTTTGAACACAACACGACACTACACACACACTCAAAAGCAGAGCAGACATCGATGTCAGACAAACCAGTTTTCTGACAATCTAACTTGAAAGCTACCAAGTGTCATACCCCCCGAGGTCTTGGCTGAACACTTTTCCTTTTGTTTCATTCACCCACTGAACAAGACAAAGAACACAAGGTGGCGCAAAAGAGTGTGTTGTGTGTTGTTGCTTGCCAGTGTGCTTTTGCTTGTGGTACGTCTGGCTGTCTCGATGAATGATGTGGCAGCTCGTGACGGCAGCGGAATGGATGGGAAGGATGTGGCAGCCAGAGGGCCGAATGCACGAAATGTGCAGAGCCATGGCAACACATTCAGGGCGCATCTTGGGTCGCGGGCTGCGAGTTTGCATGGTCACCGACGACAAGATGCCTCACACAACGGGCATTGGCTCCTGAGCTACCTGCTCAACCTGGTCTCGTCTCACTTGTGCCCCCCCCCTGGATGGCCTGCGCGTGGTTGTAGCACCTTGGCGTCCACGTCCTCTTGGAGCCCGTGACAAGCTAGCTTTCTGTGTCGTTTCTTTTCAACACCCCCGTCCATCACCATGTTTTTGACCCGCTCGGAATATGACCGGTACGACCACTGACTTGTTGTGACGTCGGCCTTTTCAAAAAGCACTGGCCCTCTCTGTCAGCCTCAAGGTTGACGGTACAAGGGCATGTCATCTTGTTTCTGCGCTATCTGGGATGAACTCTCGTGTCCTGCTCATGGAGCCTGTGACGTGGTCGCAATGGTACTGTGGTTGCTCACTTGGCTGGGTCATGCTCCCCATCCATTCTTTTCAGTGGTGTCAACACCTTCTCTCCGGAGGGTCGTATCTTCCAGGTTGAGTATGCCATCGAGGCCATCAAGGTGCGTCGTCTTATCAAGCCGCCATTGTTCCATACGCGGCTTCTGAGCGGCCGGTATGGCCGTGTCAGGTGAACCGCGGTGGCGCCACCTCATTGCGTCGGTCTGCTTCCCTCCCCTCCCACCTCTGTGGGCTCCTCGCAGCTGGGCTCAACAGCCATTGGTATTCAGACAAAGGAAGGCGTGATTATTGCGGTTGAAAAGCGCATCACCTCTCCTCTCATGGACCCTTCTAGCATTGAAAAGATTGTGGAGATTGACTCCCATATTGCCTGCGCCATGTCCGGTCTGACGGCCGATGCGCGAACCCTGATTGAGCGCGCCCGCGTTGAAGCACAGAACTATTGGTTCACATACAACGAGCCCATGAGCGTCGAATCTGTCACGCAGGCCGTCTGTAACCTGGCCATGCAGTTTGGCGAGGGCGAGGATGCCGAGTCAGGCTCCATGGTGCGTTGCTTGTCAAGAGTGTCCAAATCACCTGCGCGAGTGGCTTTGGTCACCTCGCTCCTACACGGTCCTCAGTGTTGAACTTTAGCATCTGCTACTAATGCTCATGTTGGTGACCGCCACTTGCACTTACCTCCCTGTTCTTCCTGTGGATAGAGTCGCCCTTTTGGCGTGGCGCTGCTGTTTGCTGGCGTGGACACAGAAGGCACCGATAAGCGCCCGGTTCTGTATCACGCCGACCCCAGCGGCACGTTTATTCGCTTTGACGCCAAGGCTATTGGATCAGGCTCGCAGGGCGCACAGTCAACGCTGCAGGAAAAGTACGATGCAACAATGTCCTTTGCAGATGCCGAGACACTGGCCCTCTCTACGCTCAAGCAGGTTATGGAAGAGGTCATCACCTCCAAGAACGTGGAGGTGGCCGCCGTCAAGGCGGATAAGCCCTTTCATCTGTATAGCAAGGAGGAGGTTGAGGCCATTTTGCAGCGCCTCGAGGAGTAAGCCACGACGGCCTGGCAGACCAAGGAAATTCGAGACTGGCCATCAATTGGGTTTACCCGCCTGTCCCAAATGGGGCCGTGGTCTCAGCGGACGCCATTGCCTGCGTCTTTGTGGTGTGTAAACGTGTGCATCTTGATCTTTTGTGCATTGTTGTTGTGTGAACTTGCCGGTGCGATGCAAGGGCGGCTCGTTGAATTGACACAAAACCCGTTTTGTTGACCCCTTGTCGACACCCGTCACGTCAAACGAAATCAATTGCATGTAAAGCAAAGTCACACGAGCGTCTTAGATGGGCCCATGCATAGCCTCGCCGGGTGGGCTTAAAAGGTCGAGGCATTGTGTTGGCATTCTTCGGGGATCTCAAAGATGTAGCTGGGGGGCATGGTCGCGTTGAACTGAGTGAAGAAATAACGGGCAAAGTCAGAAGAAGACTCACGCTCCAGGACGACAGGGGTGTTGGGAGCACCAGCCGCCACACCAAGCATGACACGAGCACCGCCCACGCGGTACTCCCAGGCATCGAGCGTAAGCTCGTGGTGGGTGACGACACCGGCGTAGGTGGCGTCCTTGACCCAGGCAAAGAGGGGCTCCAGAGGGTCGGGGCGCTCACGAACGTGGCAATCGCGAGCGTCCTCGGAAGAGATTTCATAATCCTTGTGAATGTCAGCGCGTTCGAGCGCAAGGACATGAAAGTTGTGGTACTCGCGGGGGTGGAGGTCATAGCGTTCGACGGCGCGTTGGCCGGCCTGATCATGGCCCATAAAGCCCTCGCCAAAGATGGCCTTGTTCTCGCGATCGCGGGACTCAAGGTCGAAGATGGCCGTAAAGGTCTCGGTGATGTCCGGGCGCTGGGGGGTGGCGCCAAGGTTGAGCCTCTTGTGGCACTCCTCAGGGACGTCAAAGATCTTTGACTCGGGGCGAGTGGCGTTGAACTCGGCAAAGTAGTAGCGGGTCAGCTCCGAGCCAGACTCGCGCTCAAAGATGACGGGTGTGTTGGTGTTGTTGGGGCTGACACCAAGGAGGAGACGGACACCAGCCGTGCGCAACTGCCAGCCCTGGAGGGTGACCCCACGGTGCGTAACCTCGCCAATGTAGGAGGCATGCTCCACCCAGGCGAAGGGGGCTTCTAGGCGATCGCTGATATCGCGCTCGTGGCAATCGTGCATGTCCTCGGAGTCAATCTGGTACTCGCGGTGGAGATCGGCGCGCTGCAACATGAAGACGTGGAGAACGCGGTGAACGCCAGAGGAGGAGTTCAGGTCAAGATCATAACGCTCGGCTGCCTTTTGGGCCTCGACATCGCTGGCCAGGAAGCCGCGACCAAACACCAGACCCTCGCGATCGTGGCGCTCGACTATACGCGCGATTCAATTCCACGCAGCACCAGGCGGGTCAGAAGCCCAGCGATCTCTGACGCTGGCGCCGCCGATTCGAGGAATGATCATACACGCAAGCACAAGCCTGCAGTGGCAGCCGGCAGAACTCACCATCAATGACGGCGAGAAAATCCTCGGAGATCTTGGGGCGCTCTTGTGCGAAAGCGACGGCAGCCAACACGGCCATTGCCACAGCCAACTTGTACATGGTGGAAGGTCGACGATCAGCGTCACTGTAAATTCAATAAGCGGCACGAGATCACGGGTGTGAGAGATCCCCAGCCGTCAATCAACCACAGCTACCACATCAACTCACCACCGCAAAGTCGTCGGGCAGGAAAAAAAATGCCACATCGAGCCAGTAGCAAGAGGCACAACACAGTGCCAGTGCGCAAGGGGGGAGAAGCACAACGTCCATAGTTGATTCCAATACCGCCCATCTTAAGGAACACACAGAGAGAAAGAGAGATCACACACTCTAACATCAACAAAAAGTTTCGGTGACATCACCAAAAAAAATCGAAACACCACAGATCACATCATCTTCGCTTTTTTTATTTGAGAGAGATGGCTTTTTTGGAGCGTAAACATTCTCGTTCCCAATTTCCCAGGCTTGAAGGCAAGCATAGCGGATCGGTGCCATCTGTGAATTGTTTACTCTCTTTCTCTCACTCACCTCTCTGTTTATCTCCTCATGTTGGTCACCAGGCAAACGCACAAAAACTAGAGGTCAAAGAGAAAGAGTTTTGCTACTGCTAGATTCAAACAGAGAGGTGGTTCGAGATTGTGGGCTCAGCTGGACAGAGTGGCGGTTCAAAACAACGCACACAGGTTATCAAAAAAAACTCATGTGGGCCTTGTCCCTGCGAGGTCCAGTCCAAATGCCTGGCAACTTGGTCGTGGGGTCAAAACAAATCAAACAACACAGAATACTATGCATTGAAAAGATGTCTGGGGATATTACGCCGTGGTGCTCGACTTGTTCGAGTCTGATTTGGAGCTGAGCGAGGACTGTTGTTTGAGCGTCCCGCGGTCCCGAGCCGGGCTGTTGGACATTCGCGAGTTTTTGCGCTTGCTCATAGCACTCAAAGGCAAAGGTGGCAGCAGGTCTACGGAAGAGCCAAAATCCAAGTTATCCAAGCACAAAAGCAACTGAGGGCGTTCCGCGTGCCTAAACACATACCGGACAATCCAGTGCTGAGAGCTTCTGAGCGTGGGGTGGCACCGAAACGATCCTTGCGTTCGGGATCCGCACCACGGTCCAGGAGGAAGCGAGCCACTTGGCCGTGTCCTATCGTACAGCCCGCGCCGTGTGAGATCCCTGCCCTGGTCCACGTGTCAATGTGGTTGACTGCCTGCCTATCGCGTTGGGTGCGCCAAGACGCAGTTCGTCGCAAAACGCGCACCTTCCGCCATGGCCAGGTGAAGAGCCGTGCGGCCGTCATAATCAGCAAAGTTGACATCGAGGTTCTGCTTGTCCACCAATTCTTGGACCTGTTATGCCAAGCGCAGGTCAGTGGGTGACAAGCGTATCCACAGGGTGGCCCGGCCCCCTCAGAGCAAACCACGAAACCACGACCAGACAAACCGTTTCAATGTTGCCAGTGGCAGCAGCGTGGATCAAGAACTGTGCACCAGGAACGCCCGGGTCGCTGCGCAGTTGCCTTTCCAAGGCATTCTGTGGAGAGCCAGCATCCACGCCCAGACCATTGGGAGGTTTGCTACTAGAATAACCAGCCATGCGGTTGTGGCGCACCTTGGCCCGTTCAACGGCGTTGCCGAACAGATGCAGCTGAGGAAAACGCTCCACGAGCTTCTTGGCAATCCACAATCCACGAACGGTATTACCGTGCTTGTCCAAGCGCGGTGACCAGATGCCAATGCCAAACTTGCCCGGCACTGACATCATCAGCGCTCCCGACACGCCGCTCTGCACATCGGTCGCCATGCAGATGACAGACTTTGAGCAGGAGAAGAGGCGGGCCAGGCGAAAAGCAAGTGGTAGGGATGGCCAGTGGCATGGAGCTGTCTTGCCACGGACACGGTGAGGATGGGCCACTCACCTTGGCGGGAATGCCGACTTCGAAGGCAAAGCGCCCCGAATAATCGTACATGCCACAGCTGAACATAATTTGCATCGTGTCCTTGGCATGGACTGGTTGAATCACCTGGTCACGAGTCACAGGGCAGGTGCCACCAGAGGCATATGTGGCAGCCACCGTGGCCATACCTGCACAGCGAAAGCAAAAAGGGGGAGCACCCGTGGTAATGCGTCATTACAGCCAAAGGCAAATGCAGAATAAGAAACTGGCTCCATGTGAGGACAGCTGCAAAGACGGGCTTGGTGCCCTTGCCCGACTGCCACGCGCAAGGAACAGGGTATCATCCGACCTTTGCAGTTGATGGTGAGGGCACATGCGGAAAAGTAGAGTTCCAGAGTCCGCTCAATCGAGACGGTCTTGAGAAAGTCGCTGCGCTCGCGCATAAAGTAGCTCAGGCTGTCGCCACAAGCATCCCCCCCAAAACAAGACAATACCAATGGCTGTGAGTTGGCGGCATAGGTGCTCAAACGAGCGATGGGGGGACACAACGGTTCGAAGAGAGCACTCTGGTCTTATCCGTACGCAAAGTTGCGGGAGGCCGTGTTGAGCTCTGAGAGGAAAACGCTGTTGTCAAATTGGACCGGAGACACGAGGCCCGCGCAGCGCTCAGCAAATGTCTTGACGGCTTTGAAGCTGTCCACTTGTGTTGGGACTTCTGACCGAATAATGGCTGATGACATGATGGCCTGAGGCGCAAGCCAGAGAGAAGGGGCGGGGAGTCAAGGCAAGCGCGAGCGTGGATGTGGACGAATGAGCAAGGGTTGGGAGAGGACATACGCCAGCATTGATCAAGGGATTGTGTGGGTTGCCATCCTCATCCAGCACGAATCTACACGGGTGATGTGGTGCCGTGAGGTATTGTGGGCGTGAGCGGTTAGGCGCCAAGAATAAGGATGGGGTGCACGAAAGGGAAACGCCTGGGAAAGGCCAAGCAACGAACGACTCACGCGTTAAATCGCTGGCCAGAGGGCTCACAGCCAATGTGTTTGTGGACCTCACCCTCGCCGACCTGGGGGCCAAGTGGCGATCATGAGCGTTTAGGTGGGCACGCAGACGGCGCAAAGGGGTGAAAAAAAGGGTTGGGTGGGGGAGGACAGGCAAATGGTACCAGATTGATGGCCACGTTGTAGAGAAGGGGCTTGATGGTGGATTGAAATGTGTAGGGGATGTCTGTGTCTCCAATGTGCCAAATTTCACCGTTGCACGAGCAAACAGCAATGCCAAAAAGCTAAAATTGCGCATTTGCAAAAGAATTGACGGCAAGATGAGGTGATGCGGTGATGGCAAGGCGAGGTCAAGGCGGGCATTTTCAACGACGCAATCGTACGTCTGAGTTCACGCTTGCCAGTTCCGGAATGTCTGTACCAGGCGTCATGGCATGGCCATACACACCGACCGACAACAGGGAGCGAGTGAGCGAGTGCGCGAGTGCGCGAAAGAAAGAAGAAAGGGTCTCAAGATGCAAAAGGCAGGGGGCAGGTGCAGGCCGTTGGAACCAGCGTACAATCTGCATTGTTGCCATCATGGATGGCAGCGGCTTCGGGATACAGCTCTTCGAGCGCCTTGCACACTTCTTGGAAGCTCATGATTGCAGTGAACTGAGCCACCCGTCCTCAATCAGGACACGATCTAGAGGCGCAGGTGCCGGGGCCGTGAATGGCATATTTGACCGCACAGGTACGTCGGGTGGGGGCTGAGGTTGATTGGTCTCTGCCCACGATACGTCCAAAGCTTCGGACTTACCCTCAGCTGGGGCAGCTCGTAACACGACACGTCTGCCTTTTGGTGGGCACAACCAATCTGCGCTACTGCCGTGTGCCTGTGTTATATGTGACCGAAGAACACACAGACCCAGATAGCCGGACAAGTACACACGCAGAACCAACACGCATTAAAAGCCCGACTCCACGTCCTGCATTTCCCCCATGCCTTCCTCCTTGAGCCGAACGCACCCACTGCCGTTTTGAATCTTACCTCACTTGTCGTTTCGTTCCACAAAAAAAAAAGCAAAAAAAAAAAAAAAAAAGAGAAAGAAGCAAAATGTCGTCCGAACAAAAGAAAATGCAACTCGAGACAGTGTTGTCATCCATTTGAAAAAAAACACTTCGACAACGACATCATGTGCTGTCTGTCTGTCTCTCTCCCTACTGGGCGAGGTGGGCTGGATGGTTGTTGATGCACGCTGGTAGTCCATTGCCTTTCGTTGGCGCTGCCGTTTATGGCACTCTGTAACACGCTTGTGCAGGTTTCCATGCGGCGGCACATCTCCACCTCAACCCATCAGCCAGCCAGCCAGTCTTCCTCGTGCTGTGTGTGATTTTTGGCTGAATGAATGTTGATGTTTGGAACCATCATCAACAACAGCATGCACATGCACATGCACATGCACCATACACACATCTATCTGATCGAAATGCCCACACGTTGAAACATCACACACACACACACACGCACACACACACACACACACACACACACACACACACACACACACACACACACACACACACACACACACACACACACACACACACACACACACACACACACACACACACACACACACACACACACACACACACACACACACACACACACACACACACACACACACACTGACCGGGTGGCAAGGGTTGATAGGTTACCACAGTTGGTAGCTGCTTGGCTAAGAACGAGAACAACGAAAATGTCAGATTGTATACTTTTTTCATTTTCATTTTATTTTGCGTGGATGTGTTTTATTTTATTGAATGTTGATCAAAGATGGCGACGGAGACCGAGGCGGTGCAGGTCGAGGTGGTTCGGCCCGAGGGGTTGATGGTGGTGACCTTGAATCGGGAACGCAAGCGTAACGCGCTCAATGATGCCATGTACAAGCGTCTTACGGCACTGCTGCGCCAGGCCGATCGGACAGCCGATATTCATGCCGTCGTGCTCACGGGGCGGGGCACTCACTTTTGCGCGGGTCAGGACTTGACGGCCGTTGACCCGGTGCAACGCGCGCAGAGCCGCTCCCGGGATCTACCTGTTGGGCACTTCATGGACGCCCTGATACAGTTTCAAAAGCTCTTGGTGGCGGCAGTCAATGGCCCTGCCATCGGCATTGGTGCTACGCTTCTGGCGCACTGTGATCTTGTGATCGCCCACCCCAGCGCCAGTGTCAGCACCCCGTTTGCCGCCCTCGGCGTCGTTCCCGAGCTGGGCTCAAGCTATACTTTCCCGCGACGCCTCGGTATCGAGGCTAGCACCCGCCTGCTTCTTCTTGGTGAAACCCTCTCAGCACAGGAATGCTACCAGCGGGGTCTCTATAGCCACGTCCTCGAGCCCGTGGACAACGATACCGCACCACCACAGGCTTCCAACCAGGCCGCGACAGACGTACTCAACGCCACCCTGGCACTCTTACGCCGAGGCGCCGCTCGTGATGCCCACCAAGGGGGCTCCTGGCTGCTTTACCGCGCCATGTTGCTTCCCCCTGCAGAGCGCGCCCACCGTGCTCGGGCCGTCGCCACTGAACTGGACCACATTGACAAACGCTTTCGGACCGGCGACATGCAAGCCATTTTGCATCGCCTACAGGCCCGCCTGCTTCCTAGCAAGCTGTAGAGGCCCATCACAGCAGACACTATGAGCGTCCATCCTGTGTGACCCCTAAAAGAGAGCTCTAATCGATTCAGCACGCCGTGTGTTTTGGTACCCCATTCGCGTGGCTGGCCCAACTAGGCCTGTTCACCCTCCTCGATCTGCCACCCAATTAACAACAACCTCGTGCATTCAGCCAATTCAAACGGCGGCTGGTCGAGAGCCAATCAACCAGGGGAATCAAAATAAGCCAGTCAGAAGGTCCCTTGCGCGTCTCTACAACGACTGACATCAGACTCCCTGCCTGCCTGCCTGCCTGCCTGCCTGCCTGCCTATTCACCTGATAGCTGACCTGTCTATCACTCTGTCTGCCATCTTGCCGGTCTGTCAAACCAGTCCAGCAGCCCAACACCATCGATCCCCATATCACACAGTCTCTCCACTCGTCCATATGTACGTACATCCGATGTACATCCATGGATGTCTCTCCTTCAGTCCTCATTGTCTCATTGTCAGACGTTTCTGTGTGTGTGTGTGTGTGTGTGTGTGTGTGTGTGTGTGTGTGTGTGTGTGTGTGTGGTTTTGTTTTTTGGCTTGATCTTTGCGGCCAACGTTGACGTGCGCATTTGAAAAGGGGGTGTTGCTGCTGACCTCGGGCTTCATTCAACCTCCTCGGGCTCAAACCTCCTCGGGCTGAACTTGAGGGTTGACTTTGGGTGGCCAGCGTGTTTGGTTCTTGGAGGTGGGATAGGGCTCTTGCTGGCGCCAGGCCTGGGCTAGAAATGCGACAAAAGACCAGGACGCTGCAGTTGTCTTGAGGTGGGGAGACTGCCAGTATGGCCCAGCTGGCCTGGGCTGTTGCCTTGGTTGCACTCAGCATCAGCTGGACAGGTGCAGGCGCCGACTGCCCACAGCTCGTGCCTCGCTTTCCCTCGGCCAACTGCCCAAGTTTCAGTGAGGGGGCACTTTGCCCTTTGTTTTGTAGCAGAACCAACCCTCACAGCACTCGTAATGGCACCGCCCTTTGCCACGAGGGCAAGTGGTATTCGTCCCTTGACTGTGGCATCTGTGATTTTTGCCCCGACTACTGTCCAGACCCCGGAGTTGTTGAACTCAGCGAAAAGCACCGCAACCTCATTCCCCTCGGTAACCCTTGCCGGGATCTCAATTCTCTCCCCGAGGGCTTGCCGCTCCACGTTCAAGACATTACGATCAACAACCTCAACCTCCGCCTCGAGCAAGGCATCGCCATGAACCTGACTGAGCTCACGCAATTTTCCCTCTCCTCCTTCACCACCTCCGGCCGGGCTTACACCCTGGCCGATGACTTTTTTGCCGGCGACGACAAGCTCATCGATATCGCAATCAACAGCGTCCTCTTGGGTCGTCTGCCCTATTTTGACGTTCCCAGTCTTGAGGTCATGCAGCTGGCCGAACTTACTCTGGTCAACCTCAATGGCTTTGGCACCTTCAACGTCACCCTGGCCAACTCCCGGTGGCCCAAGGTACGCTCGACCAATGAGCCCCCATTGACCCCCTGTGACTCAATCTCAACGCACCCGCTTGGTCCATCGCCTCGGCTTACTTCCGACCCTCTTGTGCCTGATGTCAAACATTGGTGGGGTCAATCTTGCAGCTGAAAACCCTTACCATCTCTGACCTCGGCTTTCAAGGCAGAATTATCGGCCACATGGAGCAGGCTTGGCCCCAACTCGAGGTCATGCAAGTCAGCGCGTTGGCTTTGTCGGAGATGCAGGCCTTCAACTGGTCCCGCCTCCCCAACCTAAAAGAGCTGAGCATGTACTTCCTCAACGGCCCTTTTTTGCTCGATTCGGAGTTCTTGCCTCAATCTGCCGATCTACTGAGCTTAAATCTGGCCTTTTACAACACCTCTTCCATGTGGTTTGTGTCCATGCGAGCCCTCTATCCCATCTTGGATTTTCACAGCCTTGGCTTTCGCGGCAAAGAAGCCACCATGGGCGCCATTGTCCTCAGCGACCGTGTCAACTGCATCTCAAATGCCCACGGCTACAGCTACGACATTGTTTGCAACTGCTCCGGAAATGAGTGGTTGGATGCAAATAACGAATCCATTTCCGACTACAAGCTTGCCTCACACTGCCCACAGGCCAATGCCATGGCTTGCGAGCCAGAGTGGGACGACATCATTCCCTGCATGAGCCCGGAGGAGCGTGCCGCGTGGGGAGGCGAGTTCATCTTTCCAACCCAAGTCTGTGATGGCGTCCCCGATTGCACCAACGGCCGCGACGAAGGTGGTTGCCAAGCTTTGACTGATATTTATTCGGATATTCCGCCCAACTTGGGTAACACCTACATCCCATGCACTCGCAATCTTACCGTCACCTTTTCAAAGGGCACGGCCTACGCTTCCTCACCCCTCCCCGACTGCTACACCGGCCGTGGCATCGTGTTGGACTGGCGGCGTTTTGAGTTTAGCCTGGGCTACCTGTCATATCGCGGATACTACGTCCCCAGCATTCAAGCCTTTCAAGGCCAAGGCATTTTGCGCCGCAATGGTCGAGGTGATGTGGTCAACGGCATGAGCTTTCAGCACGTGCTGGGTGTCGTCGAGGGTGGCCTTCTCGACGCGCGTAGCCTCACCCGCCCTCAAACCTCTCCCGACATCTGGCAAACACCCACGTTTGACTATTATTTTGACACCTCTGTGTGTAATTTATCCAGCACCCTTGCTCGGGACGTGGCCTCTACCACCACGGGCCTGCCTGAGCTAACAGAGCGTCCGCCAGCTGTCTTGAGCAGCCGCAAGTCCGACCCTACTGTTCTGGCCGCCGCGGTGGCCGGAGGTGCCGGGTGCCTGGCCCTGGTTGCTTTTGTGATAGTTTTGATGCGTCGGCGATCTGGCCAACGCCATGCCGTCTTAGCCCTGCATTCGTCGTATCGAACCGCCATGGACCGGGCCATTGCCATATTTTGCGAGGCTCATCCTGCGCTCAACTTTGTGGCTTTGCATGAACTCTCGTGGTGCGTTGCGTCTGTTTCCTCTTGTCAATCATGCTACTTTGCGTGTGTGTCTGTGTGAGTGTCTGTGTCTGTGTCTGTGTTGGCATCGATTTTATGCAAGAGCTTGCATGGCACACAAGGTTTATTGGGCTGGATATGCTCTTAGGCATCAGATGGAGGTGATTGAGGTCGTCGGCTCCGGTAATTTTGGCCGAGTGCTCAAGGTAGACTCGCGCGCAACAACGCAATGCTTTTTCGACGAATTGGCCTGTCGGCGCTGCCAGCCCATCATGTACTGAGGATTCTCACTGAGGCTTGCATGCGCATGTGCAGGCCAAGCTTTTTGAGGACGAGAGCCGCAAGCTGACCTCTTTGGTGGCCGTCAAGGAACCTGTGGACTTGATGCTCAACGAGGTTTGACCTCCGTGTGTCACTTTACATGCTTGACAAAAGCCTTTGCGCAGGGCGTTGTGTGTGTTCACCTTGGTAGCGCTGTGCTCTCTGTTTTGCTGCAGGTGGACGCACTCTCGGACTTTTTAAAAGAGGCCATGGTATTGCAGGCGATTGCTAGCCATCCCAACGTTGTTGGACTCCACGGCGTGTGCCTGCCCAAGTGAGTTGACTTGCCTTTTATCCCAGTCTGACTCAAAATGGCGTTTCAACTTGACAAGCTCATGGCGTCCCATGTTGGCGGGTCACCCTCTAGCTCGACTGTGAACCGACACTGCGCTTTGGTCTGCGAGTATTGCGAGTTTGGGGAGCTCAAGGCTCTATTGGTGCAGCAGCACAGTGCACTTCAGTCCGTAGCGGTTCAACGCCGGGTGGCACTCCAGGTGCGCGTGCGACTGGGGAGCGAGTGCCTTTTCGTGGCCAGGCAGCTGTGTACTTACCAACTTGCACTCGCTAAAAACTCGTAGATGTGCTCTGCCATGGCATTTTTGGCGTCCAAAGGCATCATACATCGCGACTTGGCTGCCCGTAACGTGCTTGTTGCACGCCTGCAGCCTATTTCGATTCGTCTCGCCGACTTTGGCTGTACGTCTACACAATCGGCCGCTTCTCCTTTTCTCTTGTTCCCTCACTCGTCTCCTCCGCTCATTCTTTGCTCCTCGTGCGGCCAAACGTGGAACAGTGTCTCGTTTGGTATCCAAGGACGATTACTATCGCAGTCGCGGCAAGGACGGTCTGCCCTTCAGGTATGGGTATATGTGGTGGAGATGCAATCACAAAGACGCATTTGATGCTCTGTCGCTTCACATGCATCATGGCCTTTGCCCTGATGTCATAGATGGATGGCCCCAGAGGCAATTCGAGAGCTCCGGTTTTCCCAGGCATCTGATGTGTGGTACGTGCATGTCGCCTCCCGAATCTCAAAAAAGACTTGCCGCCATATCACGCCTTTCGTTTGAGCTTCCGTCCTTTGACGACTCGTGCTCGGCAGGTCATTGGGCGTGGTGGTGTGGGAAGTGCTGCATCATGGACAAACGCCCTATGGTAGCTTGGATGGACATCACATTGTTCAGCTGCTGCTCCAAGGTGAGGACCGCGTTGTTGATGCTTAAAACATATGCCAGAGCACCACTGAACCGACGCCCGCTTGATCTGCAACGTTTGGAATTGTGGATGGGACATGATTAGGGAGCACGCTGAGTATGGAGCCTGGCGTGGATCCCTTGTTGTCCGAGTTTTGCTTCTGGTGCTGGCAGCGCGCGGCCAGCGCGCGGCCTTCCTTTGCTGACCTCAAAGACCAGCTCGAGGCAGGCTACATCCCACCGGCGCCCCGACCACTTGCCAGCAAGCCGACCCTGACTCTGGCGAGTGAAACGGTGCTTCCCTTGGGGCACACTGTTAACCCCCAGCGCCATGACAGCCTCTCCTCGTCGTCGTCGGTGAACACTGCTTTGACTGCCCTGCCTTCTTCTGGAAACTTTCGCCCTCAGGTGAGCGCAGCAACACTCCTTTTGGCCAGTCTAATAAGACCCAAGGTAACCAACCACTTACAGAGACGAAACTTTTCGGTCTTTTTTAGATTCAGATGGCCTGGGATGAGCATGAGACTTCACTATGATTTGACCCACGCCATTATCCCCACCCACGTAATTGAACGTTCTGATCGACCATTCCCCTGACCGGCTTTTCCGACCAAGACACGAGCATGTGTGTGTTACCGATATTTTTGTCAGATTGTCATCATTTTACTTACATTTGAGGGCTTGCATATTTGAGCCACCAAACCTTGAAAGCTATGGCGGTGACGGCGGTGATGGCGGACATGGTTGAGATCCGCGCACTGGATGCCGATCCCCCACCGTATGGTTGTTGGCAGGCAGGGAAAACCTCGAAGGAGAGGAGGGGGGGGGGGGTGATGTGAAAGGTACCTTCTCAGTGGTAGTGTGTGATACATGGATGTGTGTTGTGGTTTGTGTGGGCTCGTTTGCCAAACGTGAAGCGCACGAGCGAGCGAGCGGCTCGCCTGACCGGCCACAAGTACAACTGCATTTTGTTTGATTCGGGTAATTGACGCACGCGTCCACCCCGGCCGCTGACCGCGCGCCCGCTTTGCCGCCATTACGCACGAATGCGGTCACCCACGGCTGTTCATAGCGCCGTTTTGCCCCCCTTGTCCTTCGCTTCCTTGCGCAGGTGCTTACAGCTGTCTCGACTGTGACGACCAGCGTCATGATGCAGACCCTGCGTGACCGCTTGTCACGAACCCGCCGCTCAGACCAGCGCAAGTCGGTGGGTTCCGTCAGCATCACAAGCTTTTCGGCGTCGGAGCTCCAGCTCTTTGAAGCCTTGCAAGTGGATCTAGCCGATTGGATCAACCGTAAGAGAGCGAGTAGCTACCTGTGCCTCACCGTGATAGCGCACTGCCGCGCGCTAGACCCCGATCAGCCCTCACCACACCCGCCGCCCTGCCACGCCACGCCGAATCATTCACTGTTGCAGGACACCTGGTTGTAACCTTGCGTTCTCGAGACCTGTTTGAACAACTTCGTGCGTGCCTCGTTTGCCTGCAGACGCATGTGCCTGCCTCTCTTTGCAGCGAGTGCATTCACCTTCTCATTTGTGCAATTCTGAACATGCTCCGGGACAACAGAGACGGGCGTCATCTTGATTCGCTTGGCCCGCATAGTGGACACGGAGCAGACCAGATTCTGCCAGGAACAGGGTCGACCCTGGAAAGCCTCACGACTGAAATGCAACTCCAAGGCAACCAAGGACAGCTTTTTTGCCCGAGATAACGTCCTCGGCTTTTTGGCGTATGCCAGCAAGTTTATGGACAAGCAGCAGCTCTTCGACTGTGAAGATCTTCTGGGACGGCAGAACAAGGAAGCCGTCTTCAACTGGTAAGGGCCTGCTCTAGCCAGCGGGCAAGCAACCAATAGCGCCTTGGCGCCAACCTCCATCCTCACGGCCATCGTGGGCGCTAGCATCCACATGTTGTTGCGCAACCAGCAGGGCATGTTGCCGACCCGACTCCTGGAGGTGGAGGCAGCCGCCAATGGTTTGAGTGACACGCCCCTGACGGAGCTTGTGGCCGATGAAACCATCATGCTCGCCGCGCTGCGCAGCGCCCTGGCCAACGCCCAGGGAGATCCTCAAGCCCTCCGCATCGAGCGCCCAGGTTGGGCCCGAGCCCAAGCATATGCCGCGCCCTCTGCTGCCCAGCGTATCTCACCGGTGCCCCTGTCATCCTTGAACAGGATACTACGTGCTGCGGGACGGGGACAAAGCGGTCTGCTGCCACTTGGTGGATGGCGTCGTCCTAGTCAAAACTGACAAACACCAATGGAAATCAGTTCTGCAGTATCTTGAAACTCCAGCTCAACACCGTCCCCACTTGATGGTGCGAATTCTGGCTGCTCGCATCGTCTCGACTGCTCTCCAACATGGGTTGACTCATTCATCATGTCAAAGCACGTCTACTCACGAAAAACACGGGCCACATGGACTGTATGGTGCAAACGCAGTCACAAAAGCGAACCTCGCTGCCGGCCAACCCATCGCCCCCAACCACGCCTGGTCGAGCGCCTCGCAAGTCCACCCATACTGTGGCAAATTTCATTCATGCTTTCAATGACCTGGCCAAACAATCCTCGCAAGATCAGTTGCTGTCACGTGCTGGATCCCGCGAGCACCTCAACCCTTCCCCCCGCATCGTGGGACCTCCCGTGCCACCCAAGCCTCAATCACCAGCCCCTCCTTCCACGTGCGCGCCCGTGCCTCCACCGCGTGTGCGCAGTGACAGCAAGCCACGTCCACGCCCCCAGAGCAGCGATGAGGAGGAGGAAGGAGACGAGGATGACATTCTTGACTTTGACCCCCTGGCTGAGTTTGATGGCCCACACGACGACTCTGATGTTGAGTATGGCCACTCGTCAGATCATGAACGAGCATCGCCGGTCATCCTCGCGCCCGTGGCCCAACAAGTGCCGATTGAAATGCCGACCATTGATCCGGCGGGTGCCTTGGCTGCAGCACGCCACGTTCCCAATCTTCGACCCGAGGAAATCGAGGCCCTGCATGACGTCGACACGGTACCACTCCCAGGCTCGCGCACAGGCTCGCAGCGCCTCGCAAGCAAGTCGCAACCAGCACAAGAAGAAGAGGAGGTGGCGGTAAAACCCGTGACCGCATCCGGCCCGACAGAACAACACCTTGAGGTCATGCTCCATCACGCTGAGCCACCCAAGCCGACAGAAGGGGAAGCACCGAACTTTGCTTCCCCTGCGTGGAGCCGGCGGACATCAGACTGTGGCCTGTCCGATGGCGCCGATAGCGTGCCCGAGTCTCGCCGCAAGCTGTCGACTGGCTCCATCGCCGAGCTGGGCAAGTCCTTGCCCGTACCCAAGAAGCTGCGGCAGGAAGCCATTCTTGAGGAGCAACACTCGGCAGCAACGACCACTCCACCAATCAAGGCCCGCATCCGCGCCCCAGCACCCGTGCCTCAGACTACTCCCACACCGAACCCTGCTGTGGCGCCTCACCCAGTCGAAAATAACCTTGCCTCTACTGCCGCCGCTTTGGCTCCCTTGGAGTCTGACCCCAGCAAAGCCATCCAAGACTATTATGGCCCAGACGCCACGCTTGAGGCGCCTAGCAAGCCGGCCAAGCCCCTCAAGCCGCGCCTTGTGGGCCGCAACAGTCCGGCCTCTCCGCGCCTGACGACCGCGCCCGTGGAGCGAACCGAACCCGTGAGCATGATGCATTCCACCGAGTCTTCCATGCCAGTTATCAACAGACCCACACCTTGTCCACAGCCTGAACTCCAAACAGCGGCGCCCGCCGTCCACACCGAGGCTCTCCCTTCGAACGAGGCCCCATGCACCCGCACAGCACCGACACAGCTAAAATCCTCACAGGAAGTAAATGGCGCTGCCGAGTCCGTGGCCCCTACCCAGGCCCTTGAGGTGCCCAACGAGGTTGCACCCACGGCCGAGGAGTTGGTTACACAACTGACCCAAGAACGTGCTGCTCACGCTGACCAGCTGCGGGCTCTTCAGGATCAGCTCGCCCAGCTTCAAAACACGTGAGCAACCTCGGGCCGCTTTGTGATCCAGCGACGTGTGTGGGTACCCGCTAATTTCACTCACCACGTTGTTTCACCTTCTGGGGTGGGGGGCTTCTAGACGAGCAAGGGAGGCCGAAGAGGCTCGGGCACAGCGAGAGGCACAGCAGCGTCGCGAAGATGAGCTGGTCGACGTCAAAGAACGTAATCGTGCCACCATCGATTCCCTGGAGCATGAGCGGCAACGCCTGCTGACCCAGCTGCGCACGACCGAACAGAGCCTGGTCAGTCTGCCCGACAGCTGGTGACAGGCAGCGTGGTGCCCATGGTGATCGTTGCTTGATTAATGAAAATGGGTGTGAGCTTATTCATTCGACCTCTTAAATTGGTAGGAACAACTGCAGGGCGAGCGTTCGATCGAGTTTAAGACGCTTTCAAAGAACCACGAAGAAACCATGGCCACTGCGGTATGTGGACGTGCCATGACTGTTTTGCCCTCCGCCGCGGTTCCGCTATGCCCCTCAAACTCATTGACATTGGCGCTGCATATGTAGTTGGTTCGCGAGCAACAGCTCAAGGCCCAGCTTGCTGAGGCGCTGGCAAGTGTCGCGGCAGCCCAGGCTCATGCTGAGCAGTGCGAGATGGCTCTGGCCCTGGCAGAGCAACGCGTGAGCCAGGGCATGGCAGCACCATCGGACGGAACCACACGCCTCATGGTCCCAGGTTTTGGCCTGGTCCAGGTGGCTCTGCAAGTTGTGGCCCCTCTGGCCCCGGCAGCTACATCTTCCACCCAAGGAGTTGTGACGCCGGTGGGCTCTCGAGGGGAAGACGACGATAATGGTGAAGTCGATTGTTGAAGCAAAGACCAAGAGAGGCCTTTGGTGTGCTTTGATGTGCTGCACATGTATGTGTGTATATATGTGCGTACGCGAATGTTGAGGGTGGTCTTTGTCCGTAATCAATGGGCCTGGATTGGCAGGCGCCGCCTTGTATAAAACAATCAATCCCTCAGACTGTGTTATCGTGACGTTGGACATGACATTTTTGTTTCGCTTCATGTTGGCGGTGTTGGAGATGATAATATGATTGGCGAGCATGCCTTCTTGGTGCTCAGTGCCCAGTGGATGTATCGAAAGATCATGCAATTGAACAGCAAAGCCTCTCATCGCGGATGTTGTCACCATGACAGCAGCATGACAGGGTCAGCCAAAAAGTACCTCCGCTGCGAGCTCAGTAAGCGATTGCAAGGACAAAAAAAAAAAAAAATTGGCCAAACGGAGAATGGCCGTCAAGGGGCAGCAAAACAACAACAGAACAAATCGAAGAACCGGTTCATTTACACTTGGGAGAAGAGGTGAAAACAACGTGATCGCGCTCCATGTACCCCAGGATAAAGAGAGAAAGTCCGAGGATTGCCGCAAGAAACAACAAAAAAAACGACAAGCCACGAAAAAAGACGCCCCAAACAAGCCTGGACCACCGAAGCAACGCACGATCAACACACAGGAAGAAAACTTTCGAAAACAAAAGGAGGACGTAAAAAACCAGCAGCGACCACAGAGACCGGCTCGGCCAGGCCGAGAAAAAGACGCTAGGTAAAGAAAAAAGAAAAGAAAAAGACAAACCATGAACACCTGGAAAGGAGCCTCGAGCGCCTCAAGATTTGACTCGAGCATCTCCACGGCCCACAGGAAAGCGTACGTCAAAAAGTACGTCGGCCACCAAGGGTAACGGGAGAGCATCACACCACAACTGCTTTATACAACGCACAAAGATATAGAGCTCAGCGCACGGCGCATGGGCTGCTTTATGACATGTCTACAGCAATGACAAAAAAGCAAGGAGGAAGAGAAATGGTGCACACTCGCGTGAGTCAATCGATGCTCCCGCAGGTGGTAGCGAAAAAAAAAACCAAAAAAAAAAAAAAAAAAAACAAGATAAGATGGACACGTACAGCTAAAAGTTGACTCCTCCATGCGCCGATGAATAAAGTCCTCGTTAAATTTGTGGAACTGATTAAATTGCTCTATCAGAGCCGTGAAGTAGGGGATGACTGGTGAGGCAAGCAGCGGAGACCCAACACCGCTGGACGAATTGACGCGGGAGAAGAACATTTTTGACGTGACGGACTGACCTTGCAGTTTTTCAGCCAGCAGGCTGTTATATTCCTGAGCGAGCTGCTCTTCACGATCCTTGACGGCCTTTTCAATCATGCTCTCAACTTGCTCAAGGGTGAGCACGATGGGCGTGGGTTTTGGAACGGCCTTGGGTACGAGCCCAGCGGTGCTGTGTGAAGCGGCCGCGGAGGGGCTGCTCACGGGCGAGTGGGTGGAGGCACGGTAGGCGCGGCGGCGTAACTCGAGGGGCAAGTATGACGAGGCGGGTTGGGCCTGTGAACGCGGTTTGAACAAGGGCTCTTGGGGGGTGAACGTGTCTTCTTCGCCATCTGAATCGGTGTCGAGGTCATCGCTTTGGCGACGCTTGACGGGACCACGCTGCGCGCAGGCCATCTTGCTGGTTGGCGAGGTGGTGGCATGATAGCTCGCATCTAATCAAATCAAGCGGGGTGAGCCGTCATCACGTGAATGCAAGCACCTTGTTGACGCAGCTCCAGTGACCTGGTTCTTGTTTCTTTCCGATGCCCTTGCTCATGAAAAAAAGTTTTTTTTTTTTTTTTCCGAAAATGACGAAGCACGCACCAGGTGGGGTGAAGTATCGGCAGCGCTTGGATTGCGCCGAGCCAAAGTGCACCGGGACAGGACTATCCGTGGGCTGAGAAACACTGGTAATGGTCATGGCCATGACGGCGGTTTTGTGACAAAGACAAACGCGTGCTCGTCTTCAAAGCAGTGACTGGTTGACCAACGCCACGACACCCGCGTGTCAACGCGAGGAGCAACCGTCGGTTCGACAACGCTCGCCCTCCTTCCAAGTGTGTGTGCTCGAGTGCGGTCCAAACAAATGCACTTCCAACAACGACTAATAGCCAGCGCCACCCACAGGAAGCACGCGGCGACGCCCCGAAGCAACAACGTCGGCTATCGTTCCTCGGCGGTAATGAATGCGCTCGCTCTCCAACGCGCAACGACAGGTACAAGCCAAAAAGGAAAATACGACAGTGAACGTGCCCTGCTTTGCTTGCTGTCACTTGAAGGGTGAGAGAGGGAGGGTGAAAGGGAGAGCGAGGCAGAGAGAGAAGGCGGCCAGCTGAACACACAAAGGGAAAACGAGAGGGCTAAGAGGGAGAAGAGAGAGAAGAGAGAATAGACAGAGAGACAGAGGGAGCACTGTCAACCATGAGGTGGTTCCCAATGTGACGGCTCAAGTCCGTATTACTCATCAAACTGTACATATTGACACACTTTAGCATCGCCTCATGTTACATGTGCTATGTTTTCGTATGTGTATGAGTGTGATATATGGTACACTACAGCGTTGACGAGGTGATGTCAGCTTGTTCCAGATCGTCGGCTAGCAACAAAGTGCGGGCCAAATCACACTTTAAAGCGTTGTAGCAACAGCAGCAAAGTCACCGAGTTTTTAGTGTATCTATCATCACACTTACGGAACCGAGGGTAACACCAGTGACGGGGATTGTCGCCGTGGCTCTTTTGGCCTCCGTCACACACACAGATGCGCAGTTCTCTCTCTCTCTCTCTCTCCCTCTCTCACTTGCTCTCTCGCGCCCTCTCGAAGACGCTTGGAACAGGTGGCTCGACCTCTGCTGCTGGTGACTCTGGGCCTGCTATCGCTGCTGATTTGAGGTAGGTGGCGTGTGAAGCAGTCTGTTCTGGGTTTTAAACCCGACATGCGTTCTGCGTTTTTGCCGACTGACGCTGGCGCTTCTGGCTGAATGCATAGAGCCGCCCCCTCGAGACCTTGCTCGGTTCACCCCTTGCCACAACGCAACCATGAAGCTCTTTGACATCTCCATCTTTGACATGCGGGGCGACAAGCCCGTGATCTTGACCGAGGCTCGTGACCTCTCCTCGTTCAACTTTTTCCAGCGCTCCAGGTTTGAAGTTGCTGCGCGCGACCCCCTCGTGTGTTTCAGCACCCCGAATCGGAAACATAGCTCCGCCGCCGTCATCAGCAGCAGCGACCCTAGACCCTCGACGCGATGTGTGACTTCCTTTTGGCTCACGACCTCTTTGGCTGTTTCGTTGAAACCCTTTAGCGTCGAAGAGTACATGAATTTTTTCACCACCACCTTGGCTGAGCGCACCGATGAGGGTGTTCGCCAATCGGTCCAGGTATCGCTTGCGCCCATCGACCTGCGGGCGTCGACGACTGGTTGCAATGATCTTGATTCACAAGCGTTGCAAACCTCGTGCAGGAGAAGCAATACTTTTGCCACGTTCACAACCGCCAGGACAAGCTCTGCGGTGTTGTGATTGTGGATGAGGAATATCCGGCCCGCGTAGCCTTTAGCATCATCAGCAAAGCGCTTGAAGAGTTCAAGAGCAAGTATCCCGTTGCCAGCTGGACCAGCAATCCTCGGTACGATTCGGCCATCCCATCCCGTTGGCCCTCGACTCGATGACAGCCGATGCGGCCTGGTTTTGAAATGGCTCGCTGGTCCTCGCAACGTGACCAACACCACTGCAAACCATATTCGAATCAAGACACTCATCACCTCGAATGCTTGCGCAGGGACATGCCATTTCCGGAATTGGCCGAGATGCTGAAAAAGTACCAGGACCCGGCCCAGGCCGACTCGATGCTCAAGGTGCAGCAGGAGCTAGATGAGACCAAAGTTGTCCTGGTACGATTCAAGCAGCGTCCTCGGTGCAACCAAGTTGCACGCTCGTGGTTACATACGCCGGCCTTTGCATGCAGACGAGAGCGCCATGCTCTTGCTGCCGATCGACAAATGCTCACCCGACTGCTCGCTCCATGCAACAATGTTACGCGCAATGACAGCACAAGGCTATGGAATCGGTTCTCAAACGCGATGAGCACCTGGATGACCTCGTCGCCAAGAGCGACCAGCTCTCGTCAACCAGCAAGGTGTTTTACAAAAAGGCCAAGGCAGCCAACTCGTGCTGTGTGGTGGTGTAAACAGCCTCTGTAGGAGTCGTCAAGCACCAGTCTCAGATCGGCACTTGAAATGCGTGCTGGCTTGCCCGCCCTGCCTTCCTCCCTTTCCCTAATGGTTTTTCCCGCTTTTTTTTCTGTGGCGCCCGCGGCGCTCAATGCGTGTATTGTGTCTGCGTTCTCATCAAGTAGTTGAAGCGCTTTCATCTCTCGCCTGTACCCTTTCTTCTTTGCACTTTTTTCCCCCCTGCCTCTCCTTTTTCAGCCGTTCGGATTTCGTGGGAAAACGTCTCGGGGTTCAACTCAAATTGGAAAGGGAAGAAGAAGAAGAATAATAAAAAAGAAACAAAAAAAAATAAAGGAAACAGGGTTGATTGTCATTTGAATCAACCAACCAACAAACTAAAAGGCCGCCCTGATTGAGCTAGGTGATCAGGACGAAATATGAAGAAGGGCGTGTAACGGCAAAATTAGACAGAGGTTTGGTTCACTCCGACTTGACGTGAATGACCGACTTGATGGTATGGTCATCGGGCTTGACCATGTAGTCAAAGGCCTTGACAGAGTCATCAAAGTTGAAGTGATCGGTAATGATCGAGTCGAGGGGAATCTTGCCGCTACCCAGGAGAGCAATGGCCTGCGGGTAAACGTTGGCGTAGCGGAAGACACCTTGCACGCTCAGTTCCTTCACTTGCATGTCCCCGACGTCGAGCACTGGGTTGGTGGGAGGGCAGCCAATGAGCATGATGCGAGCACCATTGGCGGCATATTTGGTCGTGAGCTGGGCTGATTTGTGGTTGCCAGCACACTCAAAGATGACGTCGGCACCGCGGCCGTTGGTTGCCTCCAGGATGGCTTGTACGGGATCCACAGCACCAATGTGAACGCCAGTCACGCAGCCAGGCACAAGGCTCTCGGCTACCTGGCACTTGCGAGGATTGAGATCAATGACGTAAACATGCGAGGCGCCCGAGGCAAGGGCGGCCATGGTGGTGAGCATGCCAATGGGGCCAGCGCCGCTGACGACGGCCACGTCCCCAGGCCGGATGTGGGCCTTGGTGCACGAGTGCACACCGACGGCGAGGGGCTCCACCATGGCACCCCAGTCCAGGCTGACGTTGTCGGGGAGCTTGAAGGTGAAGGCCCCGGGATGAACGACCGAGGCGCGGAGGCAACCGTGGCCAGCGCCCCAGGAAGGGTCGTTTGTAAGGTTGGTGGCGTATGCCGGGGGTGGGGTGGCCCAGAAGCGCAGGCCACGGCAGAGATTGTACTGGCCGCGCAAGACGCTGGGGCTGTTGGGCAGGGGGACGCCAGGCTCCATGCAGACGCGGTCGCCGACCTTGAGGTGGGTCACATTCTCGCCGACCTGCGTCACGAGGCCTGAAGCCTCGTGGCCGAGGATCATGGGCTGCTTCAACTGAAAGGGCCCGAGGTCACCATGCTATGTTTTGATATGCCCGGGGGCAAGGAAGAGGCTGGATGAGTGGGGAGATGGCTCGTGGAGACGACAAGCACAGCCCAGATGGGGGGGGGGGGATAAATCGATTCGTGTTGCTGTGCAGATCTGGTGACGGTGCTCTGGGAATGTGCGGGTGTTGGACGAGGAACCAACCTCATAGTAATGGACATCCGAGCCGCAGATGCCGACGCTGTGAATGTCGATGCGAACGTCATCGGCCGTGAAGGGCTCGTCGACATCAATGTCTCGGAGACGAAGGACGTTCTTCTCCTCAAGCACCACAGCCCGAGTCATTTCGGTGCGCACCTGGGAGCCACGCTGGGCGGCCACTGCCAGTGCACGGCGGGATGATTGCAGCAATGCAGACATCATCTTGGCGGATGAGACCGACGAGCAAGCCAAGCCAAGCCAAGCAGATCCGACCAAAGGGCCAGTTGGAAATGCGACCCGACGCTGAATGAGAGAGAGAGAGAGAGAGAGAGAGAGAGAGAGAGAGAGAGAGAGACAGAGACAGAGACAGAGAGACAGAGAGAGAGAGAGAGAGACAGACAGACAGACAGACAGACAGAGAGAGAGAGAGAGAGAGAGAGACAGAGAGAGAGAGAGAGAGAGAGAGAGAGAGAGAGCGCGCGCTGGTGGCACGGGGACACACATGTTCACGTTGACTTTATGGTCCATTTATCACACTTATTGACTCATTGTTAATGTCATCAACGACGGTTTTTGTAGCAATATTGATAGTTGATGCACATCATTTTCACCGGGTCGAAAACATCATAAACCACAACAAAACACACACACACGACGTCGAGGAAGTCTTGTTTGGTGGTCCTTCAAACGGCATGCTGCTGAATCTCCAGCGTGTGAAGGGGACTGTGCACATCTCCTATCTCTCACACCTCGCTCACCAGGACCATGATGCCGTTTCAGGACGCCAGCGCACATACACGGCACACACACACCCAGACGCTGCCAGGGCACTGCCGTCTTGCTGCAATGCCGCCTGAGATTGCGACAGCGACATTATGACACTTGGTACCATGACAATCTATCTGACATTTAACAAGTGGCAGGTCTGACAAAACTCCTGACAAAACGGAAGAGAATGGTCACTGACTTCGAGCACAAACAGGTCGTTTTCAAAGGACACACAGATGAGAATCACTCACGCGAAGCCCAGGAGGACCCTGCCGACAGTACGTGCGGGGGCATGCGCAGGAGGGGAGGAATTTTGCTGCTTTGGGCAGGATACAGCTCTGTTCAAGGCCGGGGATGGGTGGCTCAAGACTCTGCTGCACGCGTGGGAGATCGGCAGCAGACAGGCCGAAGCTTTGGTTGGCTCACTTGCGGCTGCATGGATGGAGAGTAAGCCCACTTGACCATAAAAACGTTTGCTGCACAGTCTCCATCTGTGTTGGCACAACAACCTTCTGAGGCGGGGGGGATGGGGTTGCAAGATAAATCATGTAGGTCCCAAGCCTCAACGTCAAACCTCCTGGCTCGGCCCCTCTGTCCGTGTGCAGACACCCCTCAGCCCAACCAAGACAACCCCCGACGAATCAACAAGGCAGTCCAACCCCAACACCAAATCTACTGGCCCACTGAAGCTCTCCCTGAAGCTGAAGCTCTCTCTCTGAAGCTCTGAAGTCTCTCTAAAGCTGCAGCCCCCTCTCTCTCTCTGAAGCTCTCTGAAGGTCTTTCTGAGGAAGCTCTCTGAAGCGCCACCCCCTCCTTCCCCCCAGCCCTACCCAACACGCAACACACACACATGTACACACACACTGGCTTGTTAAACGATGATGGACGTGACATAATGTTGATGTATACACACACATGTTGATGTGTGCATGGGGGTAAAACAAAAGAATCTCTCTCTCTCTCTCTGAAGCTCTGAAGCTCTCTCCTCTCATCTCTCTCCTCTCACTCCTCTCATCTCTCTCCTCAGCTCTCTAAAGCTCTCTCTCATCTCTCTCATCTCCCTTTCTCTCTCTCTCTCTCATCTCATCTCTCTCTCTCTCTCTCTCATCTCATCTCATCTCGTCTCTCTCATCTCACCTCACAACGTGTGTCAAATCCATCAAAATCAAATCCATCATTTTGTCAACAACAAGCAAAACGTAAGGTTCGGGTGTTCGTCCCTGCCTGCCTGCCTGCCTGCCTGCCTGCCGCCGCCGCTGCTGCTGCTCCTCTGCACCCTGTTCTGTTCTTCTGGGCTGGTTGTCTCTGTCTCTCTGTGCTCATCAGTTGCCTCGAGACCCTTGGCACACGACGTAACACCCTCTTGCTTGGGATTTTGGGCTGTCTGTCTCACGCTCTGACCGCCGAATGCTGGTTGCCTTGGCTCCCGCGTACAGCTGCAGCACGCACGCACGCACCGACCCGGCAGGTGCCTGCCCAACACACCACGCCTGCCTGCCTGCCTGCCTGCCTGCTTGTCTGTCTGCCTTGAGACGTGGTGGCTGGGATCAGCTCAAAACGTGAAGCCGACTTTCCCTCAAGTGTGGTGGCTGAGCTTGAGGGTGCGCGCGACCCCGTAAGGCTTGACATTCTCAACCCGAGCCATGAGCACCATCAACGCCACCACCTATTCCAACAGCACCGCTGCCACCAATGCTGCCGCCGCCGCTGCTGGTGACATCTGCGATGACCCGCTTCTGCTTCATCTCCTCGTCCTCTATGGCGCCCTCATCTTTAGTACGCACCCCAGATCGCGCCCCTCGTACTCCTTTTGCCTCGAAAAGACCAGCCCTACTACCTTTCACCCCTTGCCTTTTTACCCCCCTACCCCCCTAACCCCCTCCCTCCTCTCTCCTATCTGCTACTCAGTCTTGCAGTCGGGATTTCTCATTCTTGAAGCCGGCTATGTCAGTCGCTTCGGTAAGTCTCGACCCACCGCTGCACCCACTTGCTCCCTTTGCACCGCGCTCAGTGCGCACACTCACCCCTAACCCCCTCCTCCTGTTGCTCGTGGAACATCCCCTCTGTTCCCCCCTCCCTAGGTCTAACTAATATCATTTTCAAGGTACTTGAAGATATAGGCCCCCAAAGCTGCTCTACAATCCTTGCTCGCGCCCTCCCTCCCCCTTGTTTGTTTTATGTCTCACACGGGTTTTTGTCCCAGAATGTTTACGACACCATGTTGAGCACGCTGGCTTTCTTCATCCTCGGCTGGGCTTTTTCCTTTGGGGGTGATGATGACGGCTCTGCGGGCTACATTGCTGGACACAAGTAAGCCGTCCCAATCTGCTCAATCTGCTCGGTACCAGGCCTGGCTACCCTTGGCGTCACTCGCGCTCACCCGACGATGCCGCATCCGCATCTATCGACAATCAGGGAATTTTTCTTGGGCCATGCAACGAGCTGCAGCCTGGCCAAATTCGTCTTCCATGCTGCCTTTGCTTGCACCGCCGTTACCATCATTAGTGGCGCCATGGCCGGACGCTGTACCTTCCTCACCTACACCGTCTACTCCCTCATCCTCTGTGGGTTCAGCTACCCCATCCTCGTGCATTGGACCTGGTCCTCCACCGCCTGGCTCGCCGAGGGCAACGGTGATGGCAACGGCTTTCGTGACTTTGCTGGCTCGGGGGTCGTCCACATGGTCAGCTTCCTTGCTCTTCGCCGCTCCTCCGCTGGGGTTTCTTGCTTTTCCTGGGCCCCTTTCAAGTGCCTTCCCCTCACCACCTCGCTTAGACTGGGGGCATTGCAGCTCTGCTAGGATGCATCATGATCGGCCCTCGCCTTTCTCGCATCATCGATGGCAAATTTGTCCACATTCCCGTGAGATCCAGACAGCCTTGCCACATACACATACATACCATGCACCCATGCGCACCCATGCCCACTCATGCTATCGCCCCCGGGCCCGCGTGTGACTACAAACGCCAATAGCCCCATTCCACCGCATTCATTGGCACGGGTACCATGATCATCTTTTTTGGCTTTCTCTTTTTCAATGGCGGCACGGCCATCGGCCTCGCCCACAATATTGGCGACAGTGTCAACGCAGTACCTTTGGCCATTACAAATACCAGTACGACGACTCCCGCACCTGGTTCCCACAGCTTCAGCCCCGGGTTATGCTCGAGTCAGGGGCTCAAAACAGTGCCTGGTCTGACTCGCCGACTTTTACCCATCTGCTCCATCCACCCCAACAGTTTTGGCAGGGGCTTCTGCGGGAGTTGCAGTTCTTCTCTTACATTTTCGTCGAACACACTACATTAGCCTCTTGTCCTTGACGAACGGTGCGACCTTCAGCCTTGTGGGGATCTTCAAAAGCGACACGCCTTCATAATGCGCCGCCACCGCTCGGCTCGCTGACTTTGCCTTGGATGCACTGGCAGGCATTCTCGCGGGTTGCGTTAGCAGCTGTGCTTCGGCTGGCTGGGTTGAACCTTGGGCTGCCTGCATCATTGGCATTGGCGGTGGCCTGACGTACGTTTTCAAATGTTTATTGCTAGGGTCACCACACAACCCCCACTTTGCTTCTTTCTCCTGTCAATTCTTCTGTGCTTATACAACGACATCTGACGGGACACTTTGCAGGTACTACGGCGCGAGTGGTTTGCTGGAGCGCTTTCGAATCGATGACGCACTCGAAGCCAGTGCCGTACATGCGGGGGCCGGGGCTTGGGGTCTCATTGCTGAGGCCATCTTTCATCAAGAGCTTGGCATCGCCTATGCTGGCGTACGTCTGCAGTCACCCAGCTTGAGCCCCCCCCTGCCAAGCATATTTCGCATCCATTGACCATTATTGCGGCCTCTTATAGGACGCCAACAGCTTTCGCCACCTCGGTTGGCAAATTCTGGGCATTGTGGTCATAGTTCTATGGATTGGCTTGGGCGTTGTCGTGTCGCTCGTCCCACTCTGGTGGTATGGGCTTCTGCGCATCAGTGCCCGTGCCGAGAAACTGGGTGCGTTACATACGGCTCGTCACGATCGCAGCGCCCTAAATAACACGCAGCAAAAGGCTCACCTCGTCAACGTGTCTTGCTTCTCAGGCATTGACTTGTTTCAGCATCATGAGATCAGCTGGGACTTGCAGACTCAGATGGTGATGGATGGTACGGCGTGGGTGAACTTCTCTCAGTGGACCAGATGTCAACGGGGGGACACTGCCGCCTCCCGAGCAAATTTGCTGACCCGTTTGGCTGACATTGACGCCAGTGACACGCCATTCTTTTCTAGATGCTGAGCGAAACCTACCCTCGCGGATCGTCAAGAACATGTATAGCGACGCCCATCCTTCCCGCGACCCAAGTCAAGCTGGTGACACTGGCAGCGCAGTACAGAGCCTCACCATGCCGACCTCATTGAGCCGAGTCCAGTCCCTTCGTCGGCGGGAGCGCGATTTCCGCACCGGTCTTCACGATCGCGACGGGCCGCCACCACCAAGCCCGCTGCATCACACAATCCTGGTGAATAATGACGACGCAAACCGTCGCACGCTACCCCGCGATTCAATGACCTCGGTGGTGGTCGCAACAGAGGCGATTGAGCCTCCACCCGAAGCTCAGCGGGAATCCGTGGGCAATGAATTCGACTTTTTTGACAGTGAGCGCATCACCTCAGCGTTGACCAGCGCCAACCCAAAACCCCTCTCAAGTGTGGACTCGATCTATTCGGGCAAAGGCAGCGTGATCAGTGAGTCTTGCCTTTAGACCGGGAGTGATGCACTGGCCTATTGGCACATCGACATGTCAAGGTTTCCATGCCTGCCGTGGTTGGCAGGCCGCTATGCAGATGCCACCCAGCGGCACAGATGAGACTGCGTCTGTTATGCGTTGACTTATAAATGAACACCATTATATACAGTTATATCGATTTTGCGCCCTAATTGAATCAGACATGAAGAAAGACAAGCATATGCAACCCAAGGCAGAGGGCTGATGCTCAAACATTCCGCGGTCACTCAAAAGCCCCTCAAACCCACGGGAGTTGCGCTGGCACCACGCGGGCGTCATCTTCGCTTGGTCCGCTTGACCCAGACAATTTCGGATACGTCGTCCATCCGCGGGCCGGGATTCATGAAGGCCAGACGCCGCAGCTCGCGGCTGACCCGCGCTTTTCCGGTGGGCCCTGCAGATTCCTTGGCCACTTGCTCCTGTTTCAGAGCCACACCAAGTGTCAGATCATCAAACTGGCATCATGGTAAAAGAGAAACACACTGCTAGCCTCGTGGCGACCAGGCTTGAATCAAGGCGACACATCTCGCCGTACCTTTGTTGATGAGGCTGACATTTGCTCATCGAGACGGTGATCCCTATCAAACAAGAGAAAGTCGAACTTCATGAATTGCTGCTTTCTGGCGGCCTCGGAACCAGGCATCTTTATTCAAAGCTCGCGGGATACCAAATCCGCGTTGGGCCGTACCGAATATAGTTTTGAAACACCGTATTCCCCTCGAGATTGCGCTTGGGTTCCCACGTATTGTTTGAGGAAGGATAACCCTGCCATTTGACCTCAAACTCCCACTGTTGGTCGTGGAACCAAGAGGCATGTTCAGTGAGGACAGCCTTAAAACGAAGTGCAGCCCCAACGTGGTGCATCTTCTTTGTTGGGGCACCAACCTCGCCTTTGCGCAGGCGCCAGTTTTCAATCCGCTCAACCATAAACATAGAAGGATCCGTCTCTATCAGAAACAAATGACAACGCCGACACATGACAATGTCCATGAGGCAAACCAGGGCCAAGATACTTGACTTGACGGGAAGTGTGAAAGTGTCACCCGAGCGGAAGTTCGCAAACAGGACGAACCACGCAAGGGCCGTTTGGAGGCAAAGGCCACGCGCGATGGCTCTGGTAACTCTGGGGAAGCTGGGGCAATCAACTCGTTGTGAAGTGACCTGGACGTCTTGGCACGTTTAGAAGCATGCTCCACTGGCCAACTCTCCAATAAATCGGGTAGTTGTTGCCGGCTGACAGCTGGCTGGGGACTGTTTTGAACGTGTGCACAGAGCCGCAGAACAGGAAGAAACGAGGAGTGGCAAAACGTGTGAGGCATACTTGCAAACTGGAACAATGGATGAGCAACACGAGAAATCCATGACAATGCATGTTGCTAGAGAAAGATGTGTTTGACTAGTAGATGGTCGACATGCATGCTTCTCACGTTGGCGTGACCGGGATTGTAGCACCATGACGATCCAGTGTCCGCTGACGCACAACATCGCCTCGTTTTGACTAACGATGAATGGGCAAGGCCATCGTCAGCAGACGAATGGCAGAGGGTGTAGCAGCCACAAAGTGCAGCCAGCACATCTCAAAAGCCATAACAAACTCCCATACCTTCTTCCAAACGTAGTAAAAGTCAATGCAATCTTTAGTTGTCTTGTTTGGAAACTGAGCAAGGCGCACAAAGATGAGTCACTCGCGCGTATCCTTCTGTCGATCAGGATCATGGACGACCTGTGGTGTGCGACAACACCACACAATTACAACCGGCCCAGTGGGTACACTTGCCCCGCTTGCAATTTTGTGAAAGTGCTTGCCATAGGTATCATAGTAGGCCTCAAAGCGATTGATGTCATCCGACGTCCACCAGTCTGCAACCCGAGAACGAATGGCGTGGCAGCACATGAGTGACCAGCAGTGGCACTTTGGTGAAGTAGGACAAAGTTGCGCTAACTATACCCAGGCCTCGACGATTCAGCTGTTGACGCGGCATGGCTTTAAGTAAACGTTTGGCTTTGGCTTGATCGTAATCCACGCTCATGAGGGTTTGCAACGCTTGTTCACCCGGAATGCCGTAACCAACAGGAATGGCACCAACGTCCCGTAACAGCGCATCAATGGCTGCAGGATTGAAAGGAGGCAATCAAGAACCAAGTTCATCCGGACCAAGGGAGTACGCCAACATACAAAGAGTAGAGCAGTGAATAAACTATTGACATACCCTCGTCGGTGCATCGCGTGTTGGGACGCCATATGCAGTCGGCTTGGTGATCGCCTACAGAGAGATTGTGTGAGTGAGTGAGTGAGTGAGTGAGTGAGTGAGTGAGTGAGTGTGTGTGTGTGAGAGAGTGATTGAGAGAGTGTGTGTGAGAGAGTGTGTGTGAGAGAGTGAGTGAGAGTGTGTGAGTGAGAGTGAGTGAGTGAGTGAGTGAGTGAGTGAGTGAGTGATTGAGAGAGTGTGTGTGAGAGAGTGATTGAGTGAGTGAGTGAGTGAGTGAGTGATTGAGAGAGTGTGTGTGAGAGAGTGATTGAGAGAGTGTGTGTGAGAGAGTGAGTGAGAGTGAGAGAGAGAGAGAGAGAGAGAGAGTGTGTGTGTGTGTGTGTGTGTGACAGTGAGTGAGTGACAGAGTGGGTGAGTGACAGTGAGTGAGTGAGTGAGTGAATGAGTGACAGAGTGGGTGGGTGAGTGAGTGTGTGAGCATGTGGCCCAAAGGTATGCCCAGAGCATGAAGAGCAGTTGTTGTCGATCATAATGAAGGCCGCAAGAGCTTGAACGATCAAGGCCCGACGCATACTTACACAGAGCCTCTCCAAGAGCAGGTAGGTCATGCGGCAGCAGAAAGTCATCCCATGGACAAATTGACTGATCTGCGAGGTATGGTTTGTCGGTGAGACTTGAAAGGAGACATTGCTTTGCCTTCATGTGAGAATTGCAGCTTAGTACTGACCTGTGGACTCGGCATCACTACTCGTGGCAGCTGGTGATTGGATAATGGATTGACAAACAAACAAATGGCGCAGCAGTACCATCAAAGACTGGTGAGGGCAAGCCAGGGTCAAGCAATGCAGTCCACTAAATTGCAATGCACACGTACCCAAGTCTTGAGTGGTGTTTGTGTTGGCGGGGATCCATCCTTTATCCAGATCATCTTCAGTGTCGACCACATCATTAGCACGTTGGACAGCCACCACAACACGAGATGCAAAGCTGTCTGTAGTAATGAAACATGCGTGCCAGTTGATTTCGCGATTGAGTGGTGGTCATGGATCATGGAGCCAGACATGAGACCAAATTTCAGCCAGTCCCACATTTCCGTGGTAAATGGACAAGACGGTTGATGGCATCACGGGTCTGACCTTGTGTTGACGGCGAGGCCGGGTTCAAAGTTGCAATCGTGGGAGATGACGATTGTGTGTGGATGGCGGTGTTATTCGGTCTACATGGGATATCCAGAGAGAAGGCGCTGTCATGAGGTGTATGATGCAGGCATTCGAGACGGTCCAAGGGTATGTTTGCAGCCTTGATGGGGGAGGGAAGCACAGGAGGTATACGTACGCTGAAAGAAGGAGTTGCTGGTGGGGCACCACTTCAACCTATCTCAGAGAAGTTGATGAGTGGTGGCAGGCTTGACATGGGATTCAGGGACTGGCACCCTCAGAGCCGCCCAGTATTTACACAACGCTCACATATGCAATGGGAGAAGATAGGCCACACTGATGCAAGCGGGATCTGACCAAAGCTGCAGCATCGACGGCAGAGAGGGGCGATGATGATTCGATGCTCTGATAACCGTGGTCGGGACGACTCCAACGGCAGTTGGCACAAGTGCATGCCTTGTGATGCATGCCCAACGGAACACCCCAAGAAGTCAGCGACCTGGTAGCCTCATGATGAGAGTTCTCCTCCATGATGGAGGCCAGGAGGGCTAGAAACAGTTGCGCGAGGACAACACCGGCTCTATGCAGGTGACGTCGGTCTGAGGGAGCACCACTGTTGATCTGTTTGAATTATGTCGCCCAAGACGAGACGCAGTTTGGTGAGAGAGACCAAGAGGCAAGACCAAATTACCACCACGTCGATCCAACGGGTGTCAAAAGAGAAGCAAACTGAGGCATGGCGTCGGGCAGTTGTACAAGGATGACAAGCCTCACCTCCAGATGCTAACGAAGGGGCGATGCTGCGCCCTAGCTGGCGTTGATGCCGGTATGGAAAGCCGGAACTATGCCTCGTTGCCGAAACCAGCAAGGAGCGTGTGGCAGGTGATATCAGGTCACCCCCAGCGACAGAGTCCAAAATCGCCACTCAGGGCAGTCCAGCGATGTGGCTGCTGAAAGTACGCAGTGAAGCTGATGAGTGATTGCGTTGGCGGTGCAAGAGGCAGTTGCAGGGAACAGCAGCGGTGCTCCACCGAGAAGAGCCAGACAGCAACCGCATGGCAGCCGCCGAACGTGTGTGTGACTGACATGCAAACTGCAACAAGACACCACAAACCCTTTTCCACAATCAAACTGTACAAGCATCAATTGCAGGCGGTATAGCCATCATACCTGGCTTTCAACCTTGACGAGTCCGGTGTTGCGCCCCACGGGGGAGACGACACGCTGTATCACCCGCTGCCGTTTACCGTTTCGTTCTGTTCTCTCTGTCTCTCTCTCTCTTTCTCTGCTTTCTCTGTGTGTGTGTGTGTGTGTGTGTGTGTGTGTGTGTGTGTGTGTGTGTGTGTGTGTGTGCATGCACACGTTGCGTTGTTTGTGAGGGGTGAGTGTGATGACGAAGCCGATTGAACAAAAGAATCATATAAATGTGTATCAGATGTTACACTGATGACATCTTAAAGTGTGACAATGACGGAGTGGGATGGGACTGGGAAGAATCGAGTTGCGGGTCAAGGCACAGGCAGGGTACGCTTGCCCTAAGGGGGAGGGGAGCTGGACGTGGTTGGTGTGCCCGTTGCGGCGCGGGATCGTGGACGGATCGTGGCAAAGAATGACGGTTGTGGTCCGTGTGCGTACGTGCATGTGCATGTGTTGCAAAGGTCTGTGTTGGCTGAAATGGCTGCCATAGGGAGTATTGGTGATGAAACCGGTATGGCCTGGTGACCAAGTGAGCCAAAGTGAACGGTCGGTTGATCAGCTACGCGATTCAATCATGTTTGAGCTTTGGCTGCAAGCACGCGGCACACCGCCTCCCCGCCCGCTCTACGAGGCTTGATGAGAGCTGTGAAGGGATCGGAAGAACAACCCATTGTGACCTCTGCGAGTCTATTGTCCGAGCAATTCTGAGAGCAACGGAACACAACCGCCCTGTGTACCCTGACCGCTGTCGATGTTGATGAGAGGCCCAGCTGATCAAACTTGGCGACCAGTTCTTGATTGAGGCACTGCCCGTTGAGTCAATCTGAATGGACAGCACCAGACATCACAGTAGCTTGAGAGGAGGGGTGGAGAAGCAACCCATTGAATTCTCATCCCTTTCCGTGCCCGAGCCAGCACGCTTTGCATGCACATCCTCATTGCTCGCGACAACTGCAGTTGCTTTCGACGGCCGATCGCCGCCTGTCCACCGAGCAACTGCGTCCGTTAGCTGCCCGGTAGACCAATGCAACAACGCAACAACGCCTGCTGTGTGCAGCACATGTCTAAACTTGCAGCAACAAAAATCGACGTATCAGTCTGTTTTTGATGGGGTGTGCCTGCTTCCCCACGCTTTCTCTTAAGCCGACTGCTGACTGGAACTCGCTCTCGTCCCTCTGAGATGCCTTTTCGAGAGCCGCACCTCAAACGACACAAAAGACATTCCACCCCCCACCCCCCCCCCAATCACCGCGCTTCGGAACCCCACTCTTCCCCTGAGTAGTCCAGAGTTGAGATTGCTCGACCTTTGAGCTGCCATGAAAGATCCCATAGCAGTTGGTATTCAAACGCCCATCAAGTTACTCCGCTGGCTTGAGACATCCGTCGACTAATCGATGGCGCTGCCCTTTGGGTTGCGCTACCATGCGTCATCTTAGTTGTGTCCAAGCTATGACACTTAATCCCATAAAATCCCACATGTAGCACCAATTATGGCTGGGTTCAAAAGATTTAATTTTGGTTTTTGATTTTAATTCTATTTGCATATTATTTGGCTCTGTCAACTTGGCAGAATTGGACGAAAGCGCACAACGTCATGACAGCTCCTGGACGATCGATCTTCGCACCAAATCGTGTCTTGCTGCCCAATACACCCTTGGCTCAAGTTCACAACAGCATCAAGCACGGCTTGCTCGTCGCTTTCGAGGTGGGGCAAAGTCATTCCACTCATCAAGCCTCAATCTGAAGTGAAAGACATGCTTTTCACGCCTTGTCTTGACTGCACCCTCTGAACGCCCCAGTCTGAATACCACGCAGTTTGAAAAACGAAGGGCAAGGGCCAGTCAATTGCAAAGTGGCAACTCCACCTCAAGTGAGGATCAGACAATGATGCAAGGGGCGTAGGGGAGGGCAGACTGGCCATCGCTGTCATCAGCGTGATGTGACTTAAAAGCCGACACCATGGATGAGGTGCGACAAAAGGGCAAGAGCTTTGTCGGGGGCGGTCTCGGGAACCTCGTGACGACCGCCACGGACTGTGACAAAAGTAAAGTCGTTCTTGTCGTACACGGTGGCATCTGTACACATACACAAATACGAAAAGCGATGAGCTGGAGTTGACTCTGATGGGCAAGAGTCTACGACAACGTGCATGCGAATGCCTACGTACAGCCGCCAACTTGCTCGGAAGTCACGCCCTCGGCCGTGACGTTGTAGAACCACGGATGCCAAGCAGCCTTGGTCGGGTAGTTCATGCCTGAGACCAATACATTTTAGCAAAGTGAGCCGCCCATGTGCACACGAAATGCAAGCTGTCATGTCATGCGAGCGGCAGTGGTTGACCGCACCGGAAGTCCAGGCCACGTTGTCGGTGTATGGCACACACGTGTCCCAGTCACCGTTGTAGATCACAACCCTGTGGGTAGCACGGGACAAGACGGAGCGATGTGGTTTGGTGAGCCGCAAAGAAAGCAGTACATCGGGGCCTATTAGGGGTTCGGAGACATTGGCACCGACTTGATATGCTCAATGATGTAAGGGTAGGAATCGCGGGGCAGATTGGCGCGGTTCGAATTGTACGTCCAACCAGGTGCCGTGCCACACGTTGACCAGCGCTGCACGTTGGAAAAAGAAAGAAGCGGGACGAGCGAGCGTGAGCACGAACGCTGTTACAGTTCAAAGTGTGATGCGTGTGGGAGCTGCTGGTTAGGCTGCATCTGTTGGCGAATTGGGACAATTGAGACCGCATGCACAACCAATATGCACAACCAACCTCGACAGGCTTTTGAACATGGATCGCCGCTTGCACATCCGCGCGGTTAAAGTAGTTGCTAAACGCACACAAACATGAGCACAAGCCAAAGCTCCCTTCCCCGAAGATCGGGGGGGCCAACTAGACGCCAGATGCAGAAGAGGCAAACCTGGCCAGAATGCTGTCGATGCATGCGGTAGGGCCGCGAATATCGGTGTAAGTCTTGCCCAGAGGTGCGCGCAGGACTTGGTTCGAGTCGCCGTTGATGCATGAGCCGTAGATATTGTACATGTCAATGTTGCCAAGATTGTTGTGCATCTACAAGTCATGGCGCGTTAGGTTTGTTTTCCACCGCGAGATTGAGAATGCCAAGAGTCGACATCCCGGCATCAATCAGGATCAACTGGACTGGGGTCGAACCTTGTTCAGAAGCACCTGGCAGGGCATGGAGGGCACGCTCGAGTTGGAAAAGTCGCAGGCGGCACGGATCGCATCCTGCAGCCAGACCAGCACAGGCACGAGTGAGCTTTTGCACTTTGGTACGCAAACTCGTCCAGGCATGGCAAACGAAGAAGTTCGGCTCTGCTCAAAAGAAACAATGGCATCATATCCTCACCTTCAGGCTGGGATCGACAAAGGCAGTGCCGAGGAGATACTCGGTCTCGTACTTGTCACGCTCGCCACCGCACACGCCAATCTCATTGCCAGTGCTAAAGACACGGTTCAACACCGCACGAGGAGTCAAAATAGAATTGGCTGGTGCCTCACGCGTCAATGCTCGTCCCGAGGCCGGGTTTGTGCAGAGCGTATCTTACCAGCCGTTGCCCACGGCAATGCCCTTGAGGGGAGCACCCTTGTAGGTACCATTCTCCGTGGCTTGCAGGATGGACTCGGCCAGCGTGGGGACATAGATGCCTACCCAGTCAACGGGATGAGGAAGCACTCTGCGTGTTGTATGCATCCAATGCACGCTAAATAAAAAGGTCGGAGGTTCAAGCCACTGTCTGGCTGACGTACCACCATAGCTCTCGCCGGTGATGAACAAGTCGTGCTGATTGTACTCGGGAAAGAGGGAAAAGAAAGTTTGCACCTACAGAGCACATGAGCGGCGATGAGCAAGCCAAGAGGGAGAAAAGGTGGGGGTTAGACGTGTGCTGCATGTGCCACGAATAAGGAGATGTGGACCCGATTCTAGGGGACGTACGGCCAGGCGGTTGTCGTAGGCCGTCTGATCGTCGTTGCATGCGTAGGCAGAGTCGGTGGCATAGGAGAAGCCCACACCTAACATAGCGGCGAGTGGGTAAGGGCTGATGGGTGGCTGCAGAGAAACTCGGCATGCATTCGCAAAGACGCCGGTTTGAGTGGAGGCTTTTGCACTTTTGCCTGTGCATGGCTTTCCGTACCGACGGGGGCTTCGATGTAGAGCATGTTGGCGAGGCTGGCCCAGCTCTGATTGAAGCGGACTAGGGAGGTGCCGTCCTCGCTGAAACGGAAGGGACCTAAACGAGCTCGACACAGCCAACAGTGAGATGGTGAAAGTGGTTCGGTTTCTTGGATGGAGCCCAGGTACAGTTTGAGTGCAATGCAGTCACGAACCGTGCTCGTAGACAAATCCGTCCAGGGAACTGCAACCGGGACCTATTCGGTGATGAGAGGGATGGGCGACAGGCAAAGGGTCGTGATCGTTGAATTGAAGTAACAAAGACATGATCCCCCAGGTAAGGATGGGACTTGGATGAAGGAAGGAAGAAGTCCGGCGCTGCTGGTACCTACCGCCGTTCATCCACACCACCACGGGGTCGGTAGTCGGGTTGTTCATGCTCTCGACAAACCTAGCCCGATGGACGTAATCAACATGTGACATTTGTGACAAAAAAAAAAAAAGAGAGAGAAAAAAAGAAGAAGAAGAAGAAGAAGAAGAACAACGTGGCTCAGGCTACAAGATAACCTCTGAAAGCTCCATGAAGGCCAAGGCGCGAGGGGGCATGCAGGAGATCACATACCAATAGTGAATGCGCTTTGTCTGCGAGATGTTGAGATAGCCAGAGTAGTGACGGCTGGGCAACGGGCCAGACCAACCGGGAAGGGCCGTAATTTCATGGCCACTGGGTGCTGCCGCGGCAAAGGCCACGAGCAGCGCCATGGCCACCGCCACCAAAGCTGTAGAGTGCTGCATCGTTCCGGCAACGGTGCCTGCGATCAACCCACCGACCGAGGATAGCAGACCCCAAGGTGAGTGGTCGTTGAGCTCACGCGGACGCCGCGACCCAACCGGCACAACACAAGACCAAGAAGGACGATAAGCAACACGGAAACACATCATTGACCACCGTGCATCAAGCCAAAGCAGTGGCCCACGCGTCGCCAGAGACCCCACTGCCAAAACCAAATTCAGCACAAGACTGAACGTACAGTCGATCGAGGGAAAAAAAAATGCGAGCGCTGAGACGGGGAGCATGCGAGGTGTGGAGTTGACAAGCAGATGCAAAGCAACAAGTGCACGTCACGTGTGATGCGCCCTCCTCCAAAACACCTTTTTCTCTCTGTCTCAATGAGCAGAGAATGATGACATTGCGCAACGACGACCTATTGTCAGCATGTCAGCATGTCAGCCAAATCGCAAACTCGAGTCAAAAACAGTTTGAAGCGGTTTTTTTTTTTTTTTTTTTGGTTTTTGACTCTCTCGCTCACTGAGGACGTGGTCGAGGCCGAGAGGACGAGGGCCTTGAGGTTGAGGTCGGCAGCGTGTATTTGGTGCCATGCATGGTTTACCAGATTAGGAGTGGAGGGGAGGTTGGGAGAATGCGTGGATCCTCACGGGCTCTAGACGTCAGCCATGGCTCTGGTCGTGTTGCCGGGCTTGGTCGCCAGCGTGAGCCCATCACTGACCTACGCTGCCTGTCCTCAATGCACCAAGAAGCTGCAGCCTCGCAACGAGCAAACGTTTGTTCGCCTCGACCATGTACCATAGGCGCTGTTCTTGCCGTCATGCTCCAAACTCACACGCGTCGCTGTCCTGCTTCATTAGCATGACCTGCTTGACCTGCCACATAGTTCAAGATCGTGCAGAGGTCACGCCGCGATGGCGCATTCAGCTCACCATTCACGATCACCAGAAAACATACCTGGCCACGCTCTTTGGAGCCAACGGTGACCGCCTCATGGGCGTGAGTGCCCCCACCTTTGCCATGTGGCGCCAAGACCTTGCCCCATACTTTCCACAACCCGGTCAGCTGGACGCAGCCATCCACCGCGCTCTGTCCTCCTGGATCGCTGGGGCGCTCTACCTCTTGGCCATTGAGCTTCAACCCCGCGTGCAACGCCAGCTACAGGCCCATCTCACACGAACCAACTCAACATTGCTTGGCTGGCGTCATCTTGAAGCCGTCTTGCACAAGAACCACTTTGTCGTCTCCAACCTCACTCGGCAGACGGCTTTGGCCGCCCCGCTAATGGATCTCTTGCGTGCCCGCCTTACGCCCCCCGCCACCGCCGGGCCCGGTGCCTTGCAACAAGACTTGTGTTTGCCCAGCACCACACCAGACCCACAAGCTTCTCCAATTCAGGCACCGGCTCATCAGATCCCACACACCCGCTCTGCCCACACCCCTCAGGTGCCCTCTCAGGCCGGCCTCACCTCGCAGTGTCTCGACCTGCCCGTTGCTCTTGGTGTGCACATGGACCACGAACTGGATTCAACCATTCTCGGCCCCTCAGACCATGGCCAAGGCCCTAGTCATGACCACGATGCATCAAACCCCGCCCCATGGATGGCTCTGTCCCCCGCACTGGATCAAGCGAGCGCGACAACAGCAGCCCGATCAAAACGGTCGGGGTTGGAACCTCGCGGAGCGAACCGAGGGCCATTTACAGCCGTACCCATTTCGGTCCAATCTTATGCCTTGCCTGCTTCCTCCTCACCACCCCTGGAGCACGAAGCAGCAACCCGTCTCCCATCGCCCCCGCCTTTGTCACAGGCCGACAGCCTGGAGACCGACACCCGCGTTGAGAATGACTCAAGCAGTCCCCTGCCCCCTGCCACCGATGCTCGTGACATCGACCCACGCGAGAGCCCACTCGCCCCACCCACGCCCTCCAGCATGCCTGTATCGGGAACCCAAACGTCCGTGTCGACCCCGACACCCCCCGCCGTTGCCTCGGGGACCCAATCCTCAGCGTCTCCTTCGTCATGGGCCAGCACCGAGTTTGAGCGATACGTTCATACCGCCTTGAACTCGGGCTCAAAGCTTTATCTCTCCAAGGTCCGTGCAAGCCTTTGGCTGACACCCGCCGGCACTTCCGAGTCTTTTGTGCTACCCTCACCCACACATGTCTCTTGTCACCGCATGATAACTGTTATTGCAACAATAGTGCGTCCTGCGAGGAGGCCACAACGTCGCGCAAGCCAGAGCGCAGGCATTCCCCTCTCAAAGCGACGAAGACCAAAACGGGCCTGTGCAGACAGACCCCGCGATTCGTCGTGGCCCCGTCTCCAGCGTACAGGCCTCACCCGCACAGGCCTTGCGTCATGTTCGCTTCCTGGACTTGGCCTGGTCTCCGCAGCCACCGTGTCAACTCGGTCCAGAACAGTCTGCCGTGCTTATGCTTTCGCCCATTCGCCATGCATCGCAAGACCAGGCTGACCCTGGTCCTCACTTTCGGGCACAGGACTCGTTGCTCGTGGATCGCCTTCCACAACTTGGGCATAGCCCGAGTCAGCCCCAGCCAGAGCGAGCTGGTCGGGTCCAGCTCATGGCTGGCAATGCAGCCACTTCAACACCGCTACCAGCTGCCTCGCCACGATCCAGACGCTCTCGTTTGGATTCCACAACGACCGCTTCAGACAAGGTCGCACAGCCGGCCACTAAAACTGAGATCGAGCCCAGCCCCGACGCAACCCGAACGTTGGGCAGGCAAAACGAACGAGAGCCGCCGCCGTCACCCACACCACCAAAAGATCACGCGCTGGATGTTGCCCTCGGTGCTGTGCCATCGACCCCGGCTCTGGTTGGGCTCTGGCGGCCTGCTGCCGCTGTTGTAACCGAGACACCGCAGTTGTTTGGCTGCCGCCCAGCCAGAGAAGATGCACTCGTATCAGCCAGCCCCTCACTGGAGTGCGCACAGCGCGCAGCGGGTCCCCACAGCGGAAGGCCGTCAGCAGCAAGCTCTGATCTTGCCAATGCTTTGCCGATCGAGAGCTCGCTTTCGCCGTCGACACAGAATCCCATGCTGCAGCTGCACTTTGACACACAGCCACCAGAAGTGAGCTCCCGTTACGATGCTCTTCACGCTGCAGCGCTGGAGTTGGAAGGTCTTGAGGATGTTTTAAACGACCATCCCGACTCGACACAGCCATCGCCGAGTTTCAAAGCCGATTCAGGTCGCACGACCCGAGACATGGGCACACAAACAGGCATCAGTGCAGAGGACTTTGACGCGTTGTGGACGGCCAGCCCTGAATCTGAACGGGAGGAAATTTTGGCGTACCGCGTGACGACCACCAAGACTGGTGATTTGACCACGGAATATCTCGTGCAGGTGTGTGTTGCCTTTGTAAGCAGGCCACCATTCTAACATGTGAGACACCTTGCCCCGCCTCACCAAAGTAATCATGTGTTGCTGTGATGGGACGCCTGATCCAGCGTGCGAGTGAGGAAGCACGCTGGGAACCAGAATGCAGCCTCTCTCGAGCAGCCATGATGTTGCATGCCGACAAACTTGCCGCTTCACGCGCAGGTGAGCCTTTCCTGCTGATTGACCCGTCTCGTGGCCACAGCTGCTGGGGTTTGTTTTTGTTTTTTTGTTTTTTTTTTTTTTGTTTTTTCACTTGCTGACACGCCGATGCGTTTGCATGCATTTCTGAATTGATTGGGCTCAGACTTGGTGGAGCGCCAGCGCCAGCTACAGGGCCCGCCCACCAGTCATATGAGAATTGCTTCAGGTCCGACTAGGAAAGAGATAGAGACTGCTGCTAGCAACACGCACGCTTCGAAGGCGGGTTTGGACGCTGATGATACGATTGAATCCGATACGCCACGTGCTGCGCAACAAACCATCAAGCGCATCAAACGTCAGCGCTGGGTCGGCCTTGCACGTCGATCTTTGCGACCAAAACGCGAAGCATCGCGTTGACCAACTTTGAAGGATGATCAACCCGAAAATAGGAAGTGTTTGAGTCTGCACTTGAGTCATGATTAAAGGACAGGCATCTTAATCGACTATTCTATGAGCTGCTGTCTTTCGTTTAGCACCTGAGTGACGAGTCCAAAGCCGGCTCGGTCCACTGAACCATTCGACGCCACGATCAAATCCATGATGGAGCGGATCAAAAAGTTCCTTTGAAGTTCCAAAAGGCAATTTGTCAGACGATCTTTGAGTTTTTTTTCTTTATTTTTTTCCACAGCAGCAGTCGAAGGCTTTGATGGAGCAGGCGGAAAGGAGCTGGGTGCCGTGACTGGAACCTGTCTGTGGCGGCGTTGCGGGAGCGCTGAGGCCTGGGAGTTGCCAGTCGGAAAGATGGAGGATTTTGTGCACCGGCTCAAACGGCGACTGCGGCGGTCGCATCGGCTTGACCGCGCTTCTGTGCAAGACCTGGTACGGCAAACGCTGCGAGGCAACGTTGACGAGCAAGACGAATTGGGACGCACGGCCTTGATGCACATTTGCGCGCTGGGTGCCTCGCGAGTGCTCAAATACCTGCTACAAGACTACTCGCCAAACTTGCTCTTACGGGACTGTGATGGGGCAACCGTGTTGAGTCACGCGGCCATGTCAGGGCGGCGCAAGCACCGGCTGCAGCTGGCTATCGCGCTGTTGCGCTACGGTGCCCCTGCGCAGGTGGAAGCCCTGTTGCAAACCTCGCACTTTCAAGGGCGTACAGGAGCTGCAATGGTAGCTGCCATTGTGGAGATGGGCCGTTCCCGCTATTCGGAAGACGCAGACTACCTCGTCTACTTGCTGCGTCAGCAGCTGCCACCACCGCCTCGACCGACATCGCCGCACACGCTTGCGCTCAAAGATACGGGCGAGGCGCTAGAGCGGGGCACGACGGCGAAAAAGCAAGCCGAGGCTGAGGCCTGGGCAGAGCGACTGTCTTCGGCCTTTGCTGATGATTGCATGGATCAAGGCTTTGTGTTTGCTGCTGACCCGTTGGACGCCGCCGAGCCGCGCGGTGTCGATGCAATGGATGATGACGCATACGCCCAGTATATGCGGACGTACTTGAACGCGCGTGTTTTTGGTGAGCACCGTCATCATCATGCAAGCACATCGGCCTTTGATGCAACCGAGGAGGAGGTAGCAGCCGAGCGGGCGCGGCGGGCGCGGTTGGCAGAGGAGGCATCAGCTCGAATTCTGCGCGAACAGGTGGAGGAGACGGCCCGCAAGCGCATGCGCACTCGCTCCAATGACGTGGTCGAGTACGCGGTGCGTGCGGATGCCTTCTTTGACCAGCTGCAGCAGCGGCTGATTGCCCAGGATGACCAGAGCGCACCCGCGGATTCTGACGCCACGCCAACATTGCTGGTGTTTGGTAATGTGCCGTGGCTCGGGGAAGATCGCATCGCCGCGACAGCCCGGATTTTGGGAGGTCTTGAAGCCCCCGCGGCATCGACCGTGCCTCCGGCCAAGACCACAAAGGTGATGAACGCTGACAAAGGCGAGCCTGGGGATGAGACGGCCCGTGCCCGTGCAGCAGTGGCAGCCGAAGCGACGCAACGACGCAAGGTGCTTCGCTTGGCACAGAAGCGCTGGCATCCCGATCGATGGGAAAAGTACCTGCCCCTTTTTGCGGCAGAAGAACAGGAACGGGTGCGCGAGGGTGTCAAGGCCACGGCCCAGCTTCTCAACGCTCTTGTTGAAGATTTGAGCTAAGGACCAGCGGAGGGCCTCTGGGCCATGTGTGGAACAGCGAGTAGACATAATGGAAACCAGACACAAGCAATCGATCGAGTTTTTGAGGATGGGAGTCTCCGCGTGTGTTGGCTGACTGCCCGCCGAGTGGGTCGGGGCTGTTGGCAAGTGGCGCGTGCACGGCACCCAGCATACGTCAGTGTTTGAATGGTTTCCAATTGGCTTTGGAGGCAAAGACGCGCACGTGATGGCGCCGAAAGGGCAACAAGGGTATACACACTCGAGCACAGCTCGGACAGGGAGATATATTCTAGCTGGGCATGGGTTTAGCTGGCAGACAAGCTCGCGGCGTCTGGCTTGGAAGTTTCCATAAGCTCTGTCAGGGCACGATCCTCGCGTCGCTGCCACTGTCCG